>NC_069501.1:562582750-562882750 GCF_027579735.1 Bombina bombina | reverse complement strand
CGTGCGGAATAGGTCTTGTAAATACCCCTCTAGAGAGGTTGGGGGAGGAAACTTTTATAGGGTTCAGATACAGGATTTAAAGGGATATACATGACAGAACCCCCCCTGCAAGGAGCCACTCTGGGGCTCAGGGTCTGGGACGATCTGGGTTCCTGCGGTGAAATAAAGAAACCATTCGAGGAGCAGAGAGGTTGGAAGAAGGCTCCCAGGAATCCTCCTCATGAGAATAACCCTTCCAATGAATAAGATACTGCAGAGTGTCACCATGATATCTGGAATCCAAAATGGAATGAATTTCATACTCAGGTTCAATGGTATAAGTAGGTGTGAAAGCTGAACCAGTAACTGGAGGCTTGTCAGAAGTATAAGGTTTGAGAAGGGATACATGGAATGAAGGATGTATCGGTAGAGTTTCAGGCAAATCCAAAGTTACAGCATTAGGATTAATAATTTTAGCAATGGAAAAAGGACCAATATAGAGGGCTCCGAGTTTTCTTGAAGGATACTTGAGTCTTAAATGTTTAGTGGAAAGCCAAACGAAATCACCCACCTGATAAGATGGAGAGACACGCCTTCGTAGATCATAATAAACCTTTTGGTGGGCTTGAGCGGTCTTGAGATTGTCTTGAATCACAGTAAAATGCTGAGCTAGTTCATTCAACATGTCATTAACCAATGGGGAAGTACTCTCTTCTCTGGGATATAGATGAAATCGAGGATGAAAACCATAATTAGCGTAGAATGGGGACATCTTAGTTGATGAATTTAATGTATTGTTGAAAGCGAATTCATCTGTGGGTAAAAGAGAAAACCGATTATCTTGTAGTTGAGTGCAATAGCACCTTAAATACTGTTCGAGAGTCTGATTTGTTCTCTCGGTCTGGCCGTTTGTCTGGGATAGGAAGTGCTGAGCCGAGGTTGAATTTTTAGAATGTGGCAAAGCTGTGTCCAGAACTTGGAGGTAAATTGCGAACCCCTATCTGAAGTGATGGTATCCGGAAGACCATGTAATCTGACAATATGTGTGAGAAAAAGTTGAGCAGTTTCTGAAGCAGTGGGTAGTGAATGTGATGGGAGAAAATGTGCCATCTTTGTAAATAAGTCCACTACAACCATTATACAACTATGGTTGTTTGACGGAGGTAATTCTACAATGAAATCCATTGCAATGTCCTTCCATGGTTTATTTGGTATGGGTAGAGGCATGAGGAAACCATAAGGATGTGCTCTGTCATTTTTTACTTTGGCACAGGTATCACAGGACTTAATAAAGTTAGTAACATCAGAATTCATAGCAGGCCACCAGAAGTCTCATCTAAGTAATTCAATTGTTTTATGAATACCAGGATGTCCAGATACAATTGAGTTATGTGTTGAATTGAGTATTTCAGTACAAAGTTGTAAGGGTACATATACCTTTCCTTGGTGATAATATAGGTCATCTTTACCTTTCTCAAGGATGCTAGTAGGCAGATCTTGATCTTGTTGTTGGGCTAGTCTTAACTGAGTTGAAGAATCGATACTTAAAGCGATGCTCCTCTCTTGAGGTATTACGGTTGACTCGGGAACAGCAAAGGTGGGTCTTGGATCTTTCCTCGACAGAGAATCGGCCTTTCCGTTTTTACTTCCAGGACGGAATGTGATATTATAATCAAACCTGGAGAAGAACAAATTCCATCTAATCTGGCGTGCAGACAAGGTCTTATTAGTTTTTAGATACTCTAGGTTTTTGTGGTCCGTGTAAATTAGTATAGGATATTTGGTGCCCTCAAGTAGGTGTCTCCAAAATTCTAGTGAGCTCTTACTCTCACCAATCGGATAGTTGACTTCAGAACTGGTCATAATTCTTGAGAAAAATCCAACTGGGTGAAGAGGGTCTTTAGGAGACATGCGTTGGGACAAAATAGCTCCCAAGGCATAATCTGACGCGTCCACTTCCAAGACATATTGTAATTGGGGATCAGGAAATTTAAGGATAGGTGCTGTAGTAAAAGCTTTCTTTAATTTATTAAATGCTGTATTAGCCTGTGATGTCCATAAAAATGGAGTATGGGAACCTGTGAGAGCAGTTAAGGGTTTAGCTGTTAGAGAGAAATTATTTATGAATTTTCTATAAAAGTTCGAAAATCCAATAAAACACTGTACATCTTTCTTAGTTTTGGGAATGGGCCATGATGCTATAGCCTCTACCTTTTTATTCTCCATCTGTATGCCCTGAGGAGATATATGGTATCCCAAGAAAGAGATAGTATCAGTATTAAAGATACATTTTTCGGGTTTGGCAAACAATGAGTTTTGTCTCAGTCGCTGTAACACAGTTCTAACATGTGATATGTGTTGGTCTAATGTTTTAGAGTAAATGAGTATGTCATCAAGGTACACAATCATATACACATCCAAAAGGTCACGAAACAAGTGTTGATGAAACTCTGAAATGTCGCTGGGGCATTACATAGCCCAAACGGCATGACTGTATACTCAAGCAATCCATATCTTGTTCTAAACGCGGTCAGCCATTCATGTCCAGCTTTTACTCTTATTAAATTGTATGCCCCTCTTAGGTCAAGTTTTGTAAATATCGTAGCTATCTGAAGTCGTTCTATTATTTCAGGTATGAGGGGTAGCGGGTATCTGTTTTTCTTGGTTCGTTTGTTCAGTTCCCTATAGTCAATTATAGGTCTTAAGGTGTCGTCTTTATTACGAACAAAAAACATACCTGCCCCAGCGGGTGACGTAGAGGGCCTAATAAAGCCCTTTCTTAGCTTATCATGAAGGTATTGTTTTAAATGTACTAGCTCTGGTTCTGACAGTGGATATATATGCCCATAAGGAATATCAGAACCTGGTAGGAGCTCTATTGGGCAGTCATATGATCTATGAGGTGGTAACCTCTCTGCTTCTACTTTATCAAATACATCTGAGTAGTCAGAATAACAGTCAGGAATAAGATGTTGTTCTGACGTGGTCTGAAGAATATGTGTGGATGTAAAACAAATGTTAGTGCAATACTCAGAAATAAAGTTTACCTCTGAAGTATTCCACACAATATGTGGTTCGTGTGTTTGTAACCACCGTAAGCCTAGTACAATAGGAAAAAGAGGAGAGGCTATAACATCAAAGGTAATATGTTCCCTATGACCTGAAGTAGTGGTCATTAGAAGAGGTGTGGTATGGTGAGTGATTGGCCCAGATGAAATAAAAGAACCATCTATAACACGGATGGCAAGTGAATCACCTCTTTTTATTAATGGAATATCATACAACTCTGTGAAAGACTTATCTATTAAATTACCAAAAGTTCCAGAGTCAATAATTGCTTGGGTCTGTATTCTTTGGGTTTCCCACTGTAGAGTAACAGAGAGATTACAATGAGTATTAGAAAATGTGCTATTTGTACAGATAATATTACTAGAATTTCTCTTATCCTTCTGTTTAAGAAGACTTGGGCATTCTTTGACAGAATGTGTCTTTGCTGCACAATATAAACATACATTTTTATCCTTCTTCTATTTTTCTCTTCAGCGGAAAGTGGTCCTTTAGTAAAGGCCACTTCAATTGGTTCATCCAAACGTAGAGTGGGGTTTGGATAAGCAGATGTGGGAGGCCTTTTCCAAGTATGTTCTTTGGGAGCTTTTTCATGTCTGCGCTCTCTTAGACGGCGATCAATAGTAACCACTTGCGTCATAAGGGCATCCAGAGTGGTTGGCATAGAACCCCGGGCTAGTTCATCCTTTATTAGATCTGATAACCCTTGGCGAAACTGGAAAAATAGAGCTGCCTCAATCCAGAGGGTGTCAGGTGCCCATCTTTTAAAATCTGAAATGTAATCTTCAGCAGGGCGTTTGTTCTGTTTTAGAGCTTTAAGGGCTATCTCAGCGGTGCTCTGTTTGTTCTTGTCTTCATAGAGAAAAGACATTTTATCAAAGAACAACTGAAGTGAATCCAACACTGGATCATTGGTTTCGAAAAAATTAATAGCCCAAGTTTTAGGTTCACCTTTAAGATATGATATCACGGTAAGAACCTTGATACGATCAGTGGGATATGTTTTAGGTTTGAGTGAAAAATATAACAAACAGGAGTTTTTAAACTCCCTGAAAGAGTTCCTATCACCTGTGAACCTTTCAGGGGGACAAACCTGAGGTTCAGGCTGAGTCTCAGATACTGAAGGTCTTTTATCAATATGATCTCTGATTACAGTACGTAAATATTGATTCTCAGATTGGATCTCTCTTATCCCCTGTATTAAGAGATCCATATTCTGAGTGAGAGCATTCACCTTATTTGTAAGGTCTGCTATTTCCATTATAATTCCTTTTATCGCTTAGTATTTTGTAATACCAGGACTCTATTAAGAATTGGGAATTAGGTTCAAGTTCCACTCAGTCTCACAAAATAGCGGAATTAATAAAATAATCCCTGTTCTGCTCATAGACTGAGGGCCCAAAAGGGAAATAGCAGCAATGTGTTGCAGAGATTGCAAACTGTCTGTTTAAATATTGGTGCTTTGAGCTGTAACCACTCCAAATAGCAAGGTATAACAAACACTCCCAGTGTAGCAAAGTTATCAACAGACAGGATAAAATAAATCAATCACACTCAATATTGCAGATTATTTGTATTCCAGTTAATATGGATATCAGAAACAATGGTGCAGTCTCTTTATAAACAGATGCAGCAAGTTCAGGATTAATTACAGGAATGTCTAGAGAATGCAGGCAATATATAAATCAAGTCTTGCAAGGCAAATGTGCAGATTTTTAGAGAACAAGTTTAAAGTAATCTCACCCCAGGAGTTGCAGTCCGTTTGGCAGCTACAGTGTGATGAGAGACAGACGGCTAGATTTATAGTTGGGCGGTAGCCGTCAAAACCAGCGTTAGAGGCTCCTAACGCTGGTTTTTACCGCCCTCTGGTATTTGGAGTCAGTCATTAAAGGGTCTAACGCTCACTTTGCAGCCACGACTTTTCCATACCGCAGATCCCCCTACGCCATTTGCGTATCCAACCTTTTCAATGGGATCTTCCTAACGCCGGTATTTAGAGTCTTGGCTGAAGTGAGCGTTAGAAATCTAACGACAAAACTCCAGCCGCAGAAAAAAGTCAGCAGTTAAGAGCTTTCTGGGCTAACGCCGGTTTATAAAGCTCTTAACTACTGTGCTCTAAAGTACACTAACACCCATAAACTACCTATGTACCCCTAAACCGAGGTCCCCCCACATCTCCGCCACTCTATTAAAATTTTTTAACCCCTAATCTGCCGACTGCACACCGCTGCCACCTACGTTATCCCTATGAACCCCTAATCTGCTGCCCCTAACACCGCCGACCCCTATATTATATTTATTAACCCCTAATATGCCGCCCCCAACGTCGCCGCTACCTACCTACACTTATTAACCCCTAAAGCGCCGCTATTATAATAAAGTTATTAACCCCTAATCCGCCTCACTCCCGCCTCAATAACCCTATAATAAATAGTATTAACCCCTAATCTGCCCTCCCTAATATCGCCGACACCTAACTTCAAGTATTAACCCCTAATCTGCCGATCGGAGCTCACCGATACTCTAATAAATTTTTTAACCCCTAAAGCTAATTCTAACCCTAACCCTAACACCCCCCTAAGTTAAATATAATTTTATTCTAACGAAATAAATTAACTCTTATTAAATAAATTATTCCTATTTAAATCTAAATACTTACCTGTAAAATAAACTCTAATATAGCTACAATATAAATTATAATTATATTGTAGCTATTTTAGGATTAATATTTATTTTACAGGCAACTTTGTAATTATATTAACCAGGTACAATAGCTATTAAATAGTTAATAACTATTTAATAGTTACCTAGTTAAAATAATTACAAAATTACCTGTAAAATAAATCCTAACCTAAGTTACAATTAAACCTAACACTACACTATCACTAAATTAATTAAATACAATACCTACAATTATCTACAATTAAACCTAACACTACACTATCAATAAATTAATTAAATACAATATCTACAAATGAATACAATGAAATAAACTAACTAAAGTACAAAAAATAAAAAATAACTAAGTTACAAAAAATAAAAAAATATTTACAAACATTAGAAAAATATTACAACACTTTTAAACTAATTACACCTACTCTAAGCCCCCTAATAAAATAACAAAGACCCCCAAAATAAAAAAATGCCCTACCCTATTCTAAATTAAAAAAGTTCAAAGCTCTTTTACCTTACCAGCCCTGAAAAGGGCCCTTTGCGGGGCATGCCCCAAAGAATTCAGCTCTTTTGCCTGTAAAAAAAACACATACAATACCCCCCCCAACATTACAACCCACCACCCACATACCCCTAATCTAACCCAAACCCCCCTTAAATAAACCTAACACTAAGCCCCTGAAGATCTCCCTACCTTGTCTTCACCTCACCGGGTTCAGCGATCGGTCCAGAAGAGGGTCCAAAGTCTTGATCCAAGCGGCGGCTGAAGAACTCCATCATCGGGCTGAAGTCGGAAGTCCATCATCGGGATGAAGTCTTCTATCAAGCGGCATCTTCAATCTTCTTTCTTCCGGAGCAGAGCGGAGCCATCTTCTTCCCAGCCGACGCGGATCCAACCTCTTCAACCGACGCCTACTCGCCGAATGACGGTTCCTTTAAATGACGTCATCCAAGATGGCGTCCCTCAAATTCCGATTGGCTGATAGGATTCTATCAGCCAATCGGAATTAAGGTAGGAATATTCTGATTGGCTGATGGAATCAGCCAATCAGATTCAAGTTCAATCCGATTGGTTGATCCAATCAGTCAATCAGATTGAGCTCGCATTCTATTGGCTGATCGGAACAGCCAATAGAATGCAAGCTCAATCTGATTGGCTGATTGGATCAGCCAATCGGATTGAACTTGAATCTGTTTGGCTGATTCCATCAGCCAATCAGAATATTCCTACCTTAATTCCGATTGGCTGATAGAATCCTATCAGCCAATCGGAATTATAGGGACGCCATCTTGGATGACGTCATTTAAAGGAACCGTCATTCGGCTAGTAGGCATCGGTTGAAGAGGATGGATCCGGGTCGGTTGGGAAGAAGATGGCTCCGCTCCGCTCCAGAAGAAAGAAGATTGAAGATGCCGTTGATAGAAGACTTCATCCCGATGATGGACTTCCGACTTCAGCCCGATGATGGAGTTCTTCAGCCGCCGCTTGGATCAAGACTTCGGACCCTCTTCTGGACCGATTGCTGAACCCGGTGAGGTGAAGACAAGGTAGGGAGATCTTCAGGGGCTTAGTGTTAGGTTTATTTAAGGGGGGTTTGGGTTAGATTAGGGGTATGTGGGTGGTGGGTTGTAATGTTGGGGGGGGTATTGTATGTGTTTTTTTTTACAGGCAAAAGAGCTGAATTCTTTGGGGCATGCCCCGCAAAGGGCCCTTTTCAGGGCTGGTAAGGTAAAAGAGCTTTGAACTTTTTTAATTTAGAATTGGGTAGGGCATTTTTTTATTTTGGGGGTCTTTGTTATTTTATTAGGGGGCTTAGAGTAGGTGTAATTAGTTTAAAATTGTTGTAATATTTTTCTAATGTTTGTAAATATTTTTTTATTTTTTGTAACTTAGTTATTTACTTTAGTTAGTTTATTTCATTGTATTTATTTGTAGATATTGTATTTAATTAATTTATTGATAGTGTAGTGTTAGGTTTAATTGTAGATAATTGTAGGTATTGTATTTAATTAATTTAGTGATAGTGTAGTGTTAGGTTTAATTGTAGATAATTGTCGGTATTGTATTTAATTAATTTAGTGATAGTGTAGTGTTAGGTTTAATTGTAACTTAGGTTAGGATTTATTTTACAGTTAATTTTGTAATTATTTTAACTAGGTAACTATTAAATAGTTATTAACTATTTAATAGCTATTGTACCTGGTTAATATAATTACAAAGTTGCCTGTAAAATAAATATTAATCCTAAAATAGCTACAATATAATTATAATTTATATTGTAGCTATATTAGGGTTTATTTTACAGGTAAGTATTTAGCTTTAAATAGGAATAAGTTATTTAATAATAGTTAATTTATTTCGTTAGATTTAAATTATATTTAACTTAGGGGGGTGTTAGGGTTAGGGTTAGACTTAGCTTTAGGGGTTAAAAAATTTATTAGAATAGCGGTGAGCTCCGGTCGGCAGATTAGGGGTTAATATTTGAAGTTAGGTGTCGGCGATGTTAGGGAGGGCAGATTAGGGGTTAATTATTGTAGGTAGGTGGAGGCGACGTTGTGGGGGGCAGATTAGGGGTTAATAAATATAATATAGGGGTCGGCGGTGTTAGGGGCAGCAGATTAGGGGTACATAGGGATAATGTAGGTAGCAGCGGTGTACGGAGCGGCAGATTAGGGGTTAAAAAAAAATGCAGGTGTCAGCGATAGTGGGGGCGGCAGAATAGGGGTTAATAAGTGTAAGGTTAGGGGTGTTTAGACTCGGGGTACATGTTAGAGTGTTAGGTGCAGACGTAGGAAGTGTTTCCCCATAGAAAACAATGGGGCTGCGTTAGGAGCTGAACGCTGCTTTTTTGCAGGTGTTAGGTTTTTTTTCAGCTCAAATAGCCCCATTGTTTTCTATGGGGGAATCGTGCACGAGCACGTTTTTGAAGCTGGCCGCGTCCGTAAGCACCGCTGGAATTTAGAGTTGCAGTGGCGGTAAATATGCTCTACGCTCCCTTTTTTGGAGCCTAACGCAGCCATTCTGTGAACTCTAAATACCAGCGGTATGTAAAAGGTGCGGGGGGAAAAAAGCACGCGTAGCTAACGAACCCCTTTGGCCACAGAACTCTAAATCTAGCCGAGAGAGAGGTGCTGTGAAATCCGTTTATGTGTAACAGCTTGCAGACTGAGTCAGGAAGTGCTGGAGAGCAGGAGGAGGTGCCAGTAAGGAAGGTAAGACTTACAATTCCAGCAGGGTATCCAGGAATATGCCTGTGAAAGAAGAGGTAAAGATTACCTTAACAGAAGCTCTTACTTCAGACTGCCAGGGCAGAGAGAGCTTAATGCTGCAGCAGTAGTTGTTTCCCAGGTTACAGCTGACAAAGGAGAGATGGTAAATTAAGTGGAGGCTTAGCTGAACTACTTAGACAGTAGTTAATGTGATCCAGGTATCAGAAGACAATACTAAGCAAAGAGAGGTTGAAGGAGGAGACTTTTATAGGGTTCAGATACAGGATTTAAAGGGATATACATGACAGTAATGTAATCAGAATAAGGTCTGAGAAGATCTGTAGAGGGATCCCTGCGTGGGTAGCATTCTCGAGGCTTTTCGCTTTCAACGTGATCAGCTCTTTATCCTTATAACTAAGGAATTTAACGATAATGTCTCTCGGTGGGGCTTTAGGCGGGGGCTTAGGTCTAAGGGCCCTGTGAGCCCTCTCAATGGGTATATTCACTGACTCTGGTGTTCCTTTCAGCGTGCGGAATAGGTCTTGTAAATACCCCTCTAGTGCCGTGTTTGAAACAGACTCAGGGACCCCCCTTATCCGTATATTGTTGCAACGCCCCCTATTGTCCAAATCTTCAACTCTAGAGAGCAAAAACTGAATATGTTCTTCGTGGTCTCTAAGCTGATGGGAATTAGCTGTGACTGTGGTTTGCAGAGTCTCGTGTTTAGTCTCTAAGGCATGCACTTGCTGAGTAACCTGTGTTATGTCTTTTTTTATATCCCCAAACAAAGCTCTCATTTCTGAAAGAACTTTATTAATATCCTCTTTGGAGGAGATGGTGTTAAGATCATGTCTTGTTAGAAATACTTGTTGCTGTGGGGCATATGCAGTGGACAAATCTGTAGCCATGTGGGTGGGAGAGGGGGGCCTGAAGTCTGGCATCTCTGGGTTAGGTGTGGAGGCCCTAATTTAGTTAGTGAGGCTGGAAGATTTTGGCCCTTTTTCTGGCTTATTATTTTTCCTGTTAGACATGCTTTGTCTGCAAATAGTGGGGTAAAGTTCTGCTAGTATATAGGGGGTAGCTCTTTTATTTTGATTATCCCCCTGCAGAAAGTGTTCTATTTTGATTGCGTATGTTTGCACAGCTTGAGTGAAATGTGCTTTGAGGCAGGTTCATAAAAATACTTCAGATGTAGTCCCCAGATCACAGTTCTGATAGGTTATAGTAGGCCTTTGCAGGTTAGAAGTACTGGCCCGAGAGGAGCAGACAATCCCGCAGTAATCTGGCAGGCCCTTTCAGTAAAAAGACAAACACTGGGCCGCAGGTTTAAGACAGGGGCCACCGTTGTTATGTGCGCCCTGCGAGTTATGTGTGGCCTGCGGGTCTTACGTGTAGGTGTCAGAGGAAAGCTCTTACCGGATTCTGTGCGCCTGTGTCTGGGCTCCGGTCGGTAGTTTCAAATCCCCTGCGCTGTGTATCATTCGCCTCCGCCCTCCTGGATGCAGTGATGCTGCCAGCAGCAAAGACCATTTACTGTCAGGTCCGGTAAGGAGCGGTTTAGTTTTCTATGTCCCGGACTGTTCTATTAATGGCCACAACCTCGATGGCACTGAGGTTAGAGGGAGTGGGTTTACACCGCCAGCCGCCTGTCGTCAATGGCGTAGCAAAGTGCCGGTGCCGACTAGGCCTCAGTCTGCGAGTCCCGGATGTTCAATTTAGCTCGGCTCTCGGGTGTTCTTAGTCCCCAAAAGATACAGGATGTCGTCTCCTTTCATTCCCATTACTTAGGATGTCAAATTTAGGTTGTTGATCTTATTTTATAACCACTAACCGGGTGTGGAGCATCAGAGCCAAGTTTTATGCTGCCATCAACCTGCGTGGCCAGGCTCCGCTCCCCGCTATTTTATATTTTTTATCTGTTACATTGGCCGAATACGGGACTTGCTATTGGCCAGATCAAACAGGAAACCAGTACCTTGGCTCATTCATAAGCTGGTTGCAGCCTCTGTATCGAACACCTATTATTCTTCTCTTGAAAAACACTGAGCGGACTCAGACGAAACACGCATAGAGGTCACACTGTTTCTGCACACTCCTGATTGGCTTGGAAAACTGGTTACGGCTCAACCCCCAGACTTGGTATATTATCAACTGAGGTGGTGGAAGCGCTCAGAACTGGAGATTCAATCAGCCGCTAAGATTGGGGTGCATATATGTCTTCAACACATGCAGATGTACTGACGTGCCTTTTATTCTTTTAACTCTTGTAAGTTGCCATTCAGCTATGTATGCACTTACCTCGTTAAACGTTTTACACTTGAGTCTGGCTGCGCCTGTTTTCTCTTTTTTTCCACGAATATCCGTTAATGACAGCTAAGAAATCTCCCAGTTTAAAAGATAAACTGGTCAGAAATAGATTTGTTAAAACTCCATCCCCAAAAAATTTACTTAGTATTGATCAAGAAATCAAATGGAGCTATCCCTGTGGACATTGCGTCTAATGCCCCTATATGCACAAATGAAAAATCTTTTACACAAATAATAGTAGTGAATATAAAATTAAAACATTCGCCAACTGTAATTCAGTTGGTGTAGTATACCTACTACAGTGTTGGTGTCCCTACTTTTACGTAGGAAAAACAAAAATAGTTTTTAAGGATAGGAAGCAAGAACATCGCAATGATATTATTTACTCTAGAGACATTAGTGTAGCATGTCACTTCACTGAGTATCATAATAGCAGTCCAGCATCACTAAAATTCATTGGGATAGACAGAGGCATTCTAAATGGTAGGGGAGAAGATGAAGATAAATGCCTCTTAAGAAAGGAGACAAGGTGGATTTATCTCTTGCAAACTATGTACCCTAAGGGACTAAATGAAAAATTAGAGTATGCCCCTTTTCTAAACTAAAATTAGTAATGTAAGAGTCAGTTATATTTGTAAGCTAAAAACACTGCTGAATAAACAGTGTTCTATAAATTGGTAATGAAAAAAGAAAAAGGTTTTGAAACTTATAAGTTCAGGTGGTGACCTCTCCCTATATATTTATATATAATGTCTGGGATGTCCTTATAGGACTATGTACGTATTTAGAAATATAGGCATATATATTTTTAACTTATGAACAAAAGATTAAATATGGGATAATAGGCTGTGTAAATATATGTGGATTTTCTTTTGTATACCCCTGCAAATTGCTTTCACGTTAGTAATTTGAATGTTAAAACTTGAAGGAAATCCCTGTTTAACTGATTACTTCTCTGGTGTTAAATGTATCCTAAATTGAAGCATCAGGTATATTAAGTGATCCTTTTTCTAGCGGTCATTTTAAAATTTGTATTTTATGTTGCATAATTATGCTTTAAACAAGGAGTGGTTGATCCTGCAGGTGATTTTCAGCTTGATACCTTACCTGGGATACCGCCTACCTGTAGCTCACACTCAATAAATTATGCCTACTTACCTGTGATGTTCAGTCCAGACGAGGCTCTGGTTTTTGCATTGCATCATGGGGCAAAACGCGTGTCGACCGTGTCTACCTACAGAGTGAACTGCCTCCTGTTATATCCAATTACCCGAGCTTTGGTCCGTCACCTTTCAAAGGACCGTCAATGCTGGAAGAAACCTTGTGCTGCAATTTCATAGAGATTCATCTGGAAAAGTTACGCCAAGACAGACTACAAGCACCTTCTTGTCATCTTACGGCATCAGCACACAATCGGCTAGAGTTCTGCGTTAGGGTTAAAAAGCAGCGTTAAGGAGTCCTAACGCTGCTTTTTAATGCCCGCTGGTATTTAGAGTCAGGCAGGAAAGGGTCTACCGCTCACTTTCTTTCCGTGACTCGAGGCTACCGCAAATCCCCTTACGTCAATTGCGTATCCTATCTTTTCTATGGGATTTGCCTAACGCCGGTATTACGAGTCTTGGAAGAAGTGAGCGGTACAGCCTCTACTGACAAGACTTTTATTAACCCCTAATCTGCCCTCCCTAACATCGCCGCCACCTACCTACAATTATTAACCCCTAATCTCCCACCCCCAACGTCGCCGCAACTATAATAAATTTATTAACCCCTAAACCTAAGTCTAACCCTAACAACCCCTAACTTAAATATAATTTAAATTAAGCTAAATAAATTTACTATCATTAAATAAATTATTCCTATTTAAAACTAAATACTTACCTATAAAATAAACCCTAATATAGCTACAATATAACTAATAGTTACATTGTAGCTATTTTATGATTTATATTTATTTTACAGGCAACTTTGTATTTATTTTAACTAGGTACAATAGCTATTAAATAGTTAATAACTATTTAATAGCTACCTAGTTAAAATAATTACAAAATTACCTGTAAAATAAATCCTAACCTAAGTTACAAATACACCTAACACTACACTATCAATAAATTAATTAAATAAATTACCTACAATTAGCTAAACTAAAATACAATTAAATAAACTAAACTATAAAACCAAAAAAACAAACACTAAATTACAGGAAAAAAAAAATACAAGAAGTTTAAACTAATTACACCTAATCTAAGCCCCCTAATAAAATAAAAAAGCCCCCCCAAAATAATAAAATGCCCTACCCTATCCTAAATGACAAAGTAATCAGCTCTTTTACCAGCCCTTAAAAGGGCTTTTTGCGGGGCATTACCCCAAAGTAATCAGCTCTTTTACCTGTAAAAAAAAATACAATACCCCCCCAACATTACAACCCACTACCCACATACCCCTACTCTAAAACCCACCCAAACCCCCCTTAAAAAAACCTAACACTAACCCCCTGTTCAATCCAATTGGCTGATCCAATCAGCCAATCCGATTGAACTTCAATCTGATTGGCTGATTGAATTAGCCAATCAGATTTTTCCTACCTTAATTACGATTGGCTGATAGAATCCTATCAGCCAATCGGAATTCAAGGGACGCCATCTTGGATGACGTCATTTAAAGGAACCGTCATTCGTCGGGAAGTCGTCGGTCAGGATGGATGTTCCGCGTTGGAGGTCTTCAGGATGCTGCCGCTCCGCTCCGGATGGATGAAGATAGAAGATGCCGCTTGGATGAACACTTCAATCGGATGGAAGACCTCTTCTGCCCCGCTTGGATGAAGACTTCAATCAGATGGAGGACCTCTTCTGCCCCGCTTGGATGAAGAATTCGGCTCGGCTGAGTGAAGACGACTCAAGGTAGGGAGATCTTCAGGGGGTTAGTGTTAGGTTTTTTTAAGGGGGGTTTGGGTGGGTTTTAGAGTAGGGGTATGTGGGTGGTGGGTTGTAATGTTGGGGGGGTATTTTTTTTACAGGTAAAAGAGCTGATTACTTTGGGGCAATGCCCCACAAAAAGCCCTTTTAAGGGCTGGTAAAAGAGCTGATTACTTTGTAATTTAGTATAGGGTAGGGCATTTTATTATTTTGGGGGGCTTTTTTTATTTTATTAGGGTGCTTAGATTAGGTGTAATTAGTTTAAACTTCTTGTAATTTTTTTTATTTTCTGTAATTTAGTGTTTGTTTGTTTTTTGTATTATAGTTTAGTTTATTTCATTGTATTTTAGTTTAGCTAATTGTAGGTAATTTATTTAATTAATTTATTGATAGTGTAGTGTTAGGTGTATTTTTAACTTAGGTTAGGATTTATTTTACAGGTAATTTTGTAATTATTTTAACTAGTTAGCTATTAAATAGTTATTAACTATTTAATAGCTATTGTACCTAGTTAAAATAAATACAAAGTTGCCTGTAAAATAAATATAAATCCTAAAATAGCTACAATGTAAGTATTAGTTATATTGTAGCTATATTAGGGTTTATTTTATAGGTAAGTAGTTAGTTTTAAATAGGAATAATTTATTTAATTATAGTAAATTTATTTTGTTTTATTTAAATTATATTTAAGTTAGGGGGGTGTTAGGGTTAGGGTTAGACTTAGGTTTAGAGGTTAATAACTTTATTATAGTAGCGGCAACGTTGGGGGTGGGAGATTAGGGGTTAATAATTGTAGGTAGGTGGCGGCGATGTTAGGGAGGGCAGATTAGGGGTTAATAAAATGTATTATAGTGTTTGCGAGGCGGGAGTGCGGCGGTTTAGGGGTTAATACATTTATTATAGTGGCGGCGATGTCCGGTCGGCAGATGAGGGGTTAATAAGTGTAGGTAGGTGGCGGCGATGTTGGGGAGGGTGCAGATTAGGGTGTAATAAATATAATATAGGTGTCAGCGATGTTAGGGACTGCAGATTAGGGGTTCATAGCTATAATGTAGGTTGCGGTGGTGTCCGGAGCGGCAGATTAGGGATTAATAATATAATGCAGGTGTCAGCGATAGCGGGAGTGGAAGATTAGGGGTTAATAAGTGTAAGGTTAGGGGTGTTTAGACTCGGGGTTCATGTTAGGGTGTTAGGTGTAGAGTTAGAGAGTGTTTCCCCATAGGAAACAATGGGGCTGCTTTTTGCAGGTGTTAGGTTTTTTTCAGCCAGCTCAGCCCCATTGTTTCCTATGGGGATATCGTGCACGAGCACGTTTTTCCAGCTTACCGCTACCGTAAGCAACGCTGGTATTGAGGGTTGAAGTGGAGCTAAATTATGCTCAACGCTCCCTTTTCTAAGGCTAACGCAGCCATTCAGACAACTCGTAATACCAGCGTTGTCTTAAAGGGACAGTCTACATAAGAATTTTTATTGTTTTAAAAGATAGATAATCCCTTTATTACCCATTTCCCAGTTTTGCATAACCAACACAGTTATATTAATATACTTTTAACCTCTGTGATTATCTTGTATCTAAGCCTCTGTAAACTGCCCCTTTTTCAGTTCTTTTGACAGACTTGCAGCCTAGCCAATCAGTGCCTGCTCCCAGATAACTTCACGTGCATGAGCACAGTGTTATCTATATGAAATACGTGAACTAACACCCTCTAGTGGTGAAAAACTGTTAAAATGCAATCTGAAAGAAGTGGTCTTCAAGGTCTAAGAAATTAGCATATGAACCTCCTAGGTTAAGCTTTCAACTAAGAATACCAAGAGAACAAAGCAAAATTAGTGATCAAAGTAAATTGGAAAATTGTTTAAAATTACATGCTCTATCTGAATCATGAAAGTTTATTTTGGCCTAGACTGTCCCTTTAAGGGTGCGCTGGAAAAAAAAAGGCTCGTTAGAACCACGGGTCTTTACCGACAAAACTCTAAATCTAGACGAATGAAAAGCCGTCAGGTAATTTTGCAAATCAGAGTACCTGTTTAACAACTTTAACGGCTTTTGTTTCTCTGCGGTGAATATATGGCCATCTAATAATGGGTTGAAGTGATTTGGCTAGAGGCTGACCCAGACGCTGGGATTGTTGCATTAGTCTTTTATGGACAATTTATTAGATACATTCACATGTTAAGCTTAACTACTCATTATACTAAGAAGGTTTGTGAGGTCGTCTTTGCCTTGTAGCCCTCAGTATCAATACGCTACAGCAACTTGTTTTGGTTGAACTTTTAAGTTTTTACTTCTGGAAAGAGATTTTTGGACTATAACATCCTATATATTGCTCATGTGTTTGCAAACATAAAGACATCCTCCTTACCAGTATTTTGTTTATGACCGGAGACACAGGTTTCCACATTTGAGATATATGTTATTTCTATGTGACATTTGCTTTATGTTTTTCTACAGTTTATGGTTACTATGTGAATGTTTTTACATTTGGTTCTATGCATAATTTTTGGTCCGTTTGGGCTAATAAATGTTTTTCTCTGTACATGATCGCTGTCTAAGGGTCGTTTCTCTGATGCTGTGTGTGTTACACTCATGCAATCTGAGCTTAGCGTTAAAAAGAGTGCTGATTTCCCTCTCCTTTTGGATTATACAATTTGTATAATCTTCTCTTCTTTTATATGTGTAATATATATATATATATATATATATATATATATATATATATATATATATATATATGTGTGTGTTTATTGATTTGTATGTGTGGTTGAATATATGTGTATGTATGTATATATATATATATATATATATATATATATATATATGTTTGTGTATACAAGAAGGGTATGTGTGCGTACACACATACATACATGCATACACACGTGAATGCACACACACATATATATACACAGCCCTTCAAAGTCAACAACTTGTCGTATACCATATCCCTTTATATCACTGTTAAAACATTTTTATTAATAATCAAAACATAAAAAACATAAACATATAAAATTAAAATATAGTTTAAGACTTTTTGAAGAACACTATTTCTTCTTTGTTTTAGCACATCTTCCGGTTACCTGAGTTTTGAAGTGTGCCCCATAGAGGTATATTATGTAAGGGATTATGCGTGACTGCGTTATCCGACCTCAAGATGTTAGCATGTCCTAGACTTTTGCTTGAGCGCTAGCATCTTACTTTCCCCTTGTGATATGGAAGTAAAAATGGAATTGCTGTGGATTGCGCTTTAGTGATTTTAGGACGCTATAGTGCTTCCATTTGTGAGCTCCACTTGTAATCTGGACCATGGTTTCGAAGATGGAAACAGACTCACTCTAGATTAGGATTCAATGGCCTAGAGTCGCTAAAAATCTCACACAAAAATACATTGCCAACATGTTGCAACTCGAAAAAGTTGCTGAGTTCAAAGAGATTTGTACTCACTCCTCGTTACAGCCTTGAGTTGCTGGTCACTCTCAATTATAATCAATGGAGCTGCATCTATCTAGTAACCGTTCACTTCTCGCTGCATAGAACAAGTTGCACTGTAATGGGTACCAGCATTACAAAAACCACCTTCAAAACTTTACAAAACAGGAAAAAAATACACATTCTATAAAACAGTCGACACTAACATATGCATAAATGTAAATTTTGAAAACGAAAAATCAGACATCCTTTATAGCTTTCAAACAGCAAGATTTGGCCACAAGATGATATACTTCACAAGGGCAATAAAGTGTATGAATTCTGCATGTCTGGCTGGGGTTTAGGTAAAAAATTGTGATCACTCAATCAATCAATTCCCTGGATAGTCCACAATTGCCCTTAGTTATGTTGGCAAGGTTACCAAGACACCTTTAGCTCTATCCAGTGAGGTTTCCATTCTATAACAAAATGGAAATGCAAGTATTCTACATCTACAGCTATAGTTCAAGTATGTTTTGTGGTTGTAATTGTATAAATAGCTTTGCAAAAGTTTCATGTGAGAGATTTTGAGCTAGATTACAAGTGGAGCGCTAATTTATTGCGTGCCCACAAACCGTCAAATTTGCCTGTTTTCGGGTGCATGATAAATAACCAGCCATTAAATGTGGTTGGTTATTGCTACCGTGAGCTCGCGAAAGCAATTAGCACTCAGAAAATTAACCATAGATCAGATCTCTGGTAAATTTTCTAAAAGTGCCCCAATTGCCCCCAAAATAAAGTCTTTTATTTTTTCATAAAAAAATACTGCACAGAGCAGTTTCTAGGGGTTAGAAGTGGCGAGTTTGGAAAGTGTGTACCCTGTAAATATATATGTCTGTATATGCTTGTATACATATATATTTATGTGTTATATATACTGTATATATATATATATATATATATATATATATATATATGCACACACACTCACCGGCCACTTTATTAGGTACACCTGTACACAAATTGCTAATCAGCCAATCACGTGGCAGCAACTTAATGCATTTAGGCATCTAGACGTGGTGAAGACGAATTGCTGAAGTTCAAACCGAGCACCAGAATGGGGAAGAAAGGGGATTTAAGTGACTTTGAGCATGGCATGGTTGTTGGTGCCAGACAGGCTGGATTTTCACACACAACCATCTATAGGGTTTACAGAGAATGCTCCGAAAAAGAGAAAATATCCAGTGAGCAGCAGTTGTGTGGACGAAAATGCCTTGTTGATGTCAGAGGAGAATAGGCAGACTGGTTAGAGATTATAGAAAGGCAACAGTAACTCAAATAACCAAGGTATGCAGAATACAATCTCTGAACGCACAACACGTCGAACCTTGAAGCTGATGGACTACAGCAGCAGAAGACCACACCAGGTGCCACTCCTGTCAGCTAAGAACAGGAAACAATTCGCACAGGCTCAACAAAATTGGATAATAGAAGATGGGAAAAATGTTGCCTGGTCTGATGAGTCTCGATTTCAGCTGCGACATTCGGATGGTAGGATCAGAATTTCGTGTTAACAACATGAAAGCATGGATCCATCTTGCCCTTCCTGATCCATCCTGCCTTGTATCAACGGTTCAGGCTGGTGGTATAATGGTTTGGGGTATATTTTCTTGGCACACTTTGGGCCCCTTAATAGCAATTGAGCATCGTTTAAACACCACAGCCTACCTGAGTATTGTTGCTGACCATGTCCATCCCTTTATGACTCAAGTGTACTCATCTTCTGATGGCTACTTCCAGCAAGATAATGCACCATGTCACAAAGCTCAACTCATCTCAAACTGGTTTCTTGAGCATAACAATGAGTTCACTGTACTCCAATGGCCTCCACAGTCACCGGATCTCAATCCAAAAGAGCATCTTTAGGATGTGGTGGAATGGAAGATTCACATTATGGACGTGCAGCCGACAAATCCGCAGCAACTGCGTGATGCTATCATGTCAATATGGACCAAAATGTCTGAGGAATGTTTCCAATACCTTGTTGAATCTATGCCACAAAGAATTAAGGCAGTTCTGCAGACAAAAGGAGATCTAACCCGGTACTAGCAAGGTGTACCTAATAAAGTGGCTGGTGAGTATATATATATATATATATATATATATATATATATATATATATATACACATATTAACACATAAATATATATGTATGTAAACCCCTTTGCAGGGGTTAAACTCATACGCCTAGATTTAGAGTTCTGCGGCCAAAGGGGTGCGTTAGCTACTCGTGCTTTTTTCTGGCATCACCTTTTAAATACCGCTGGTATTGAGAGTTCACAGAATGGCTGCGTTAGGCTCCAAAAAAGGAGCGTAGAGCATATTTAACGCAACTTCAACTCTCGATACCAGCGGTGCTTACGGACGCGGCCAGCTTAAAAAACGTGCTCGTGCACGATTCCCCCATAGAAAACAATGGGGCAGTTTGAGCTGAAAAAAAACCTAACACCTGCAAAAAAGCCGCGTTCAGCTCCTAACGCAGCCCCATTGTTTCCTATGGGGAAACACTTCCTACGTCTGCACCTAACACTCTAACACGTACCCCGAGTCTAAACACCCCTAACCTTACACTTATTAACTCCTATTCTGCCGCCCCCGCTATCGCTGACCCCTGCATATTATTATTAACCCCTAATCTGCCGCTCCGTACACCGCCGCTACTTACATTATCCCTATGTACCCCTAATCTGCTGCCCCTAACACAGCCGACCCCTATATTATATTAATTAACCCCTAATCTGCCCCCCACAACGTCGCCTCCACCTGCCTACACTTATTAACCCCTAATCTGCCGTCCGCACGCCGCCTCCAGCTACATTATAGCTATGTACCCCTAATCTGCTGCCCCTAACACCGCCGACCCCTATATTATATTTATTAACCCCTAATCTGCCACCCACAACGTCGCCTCCACCTGCCTACACTTATTAACCCCTAATCTGCTGAGCGGACCGCACCGCTATTATAATAAAGTTATTAACCCCTAATCTGCCTCACTCCTGCCTCAATAACCCTATAATAAATAGTATTAACCCCTAATCTGCCCTCCCTAACATCGCCGACACCTAACTTCAAGTATTAACCCCTAATCTGCCGATCGGAGCTCACCGCTACTCTAATAAATGTTTTAACCCCTAAAGCTAATTTTAACCCTAACCCTAACACCCCCCTAAGTTAAATATAATTTTATTCTAACGAAATATGCTGCCCCTAACACCGCCGACCCCTATATTATATTTATTAACCCCTAATCTGCCCCCCACAACGTCGCCTCCACCTGCCTACACTTATTAACCCCTTATCTGTCGAGCGGACCGCACCGCTATTATAATAAAGTTATTAACCCCAAATCTGCCTCACTCCTGCCTCAATAACCCTATAATAAATAGTATTAACCCCTAATCTGCCCTCCCTAACATCGCCGACACCTAACTTCAAGTATTAACCCCTAATCTGCCGATCGGAGCTCACCGCTACTCTAATACATTTTTTAACCCCTAAAGCTAATTTTAACCCTAACCCTAACACCCCCCTAAGTTAAATATAATTTTATTCTGACGAAATAAATTAACTCTTATTAAATAAATTATTCCTATTTAAAGCTAAATACTTACCTGTAAAATAAACCCTAATATAGCTACAATATAAATTATAATTATATTATAGCTATTTTAGGATTAATATTTATTTTACAGGCAACTTTGTATTTATTTTAACCAGGTACAATAGCTATTAAATAGTTAAGAACTATTTAATAGCTAAAATAGTTAAAATAATTACAAAATTACCTGTAAAATAAATCCTAACCTAAGTTACAATTAAACCTAACACTACACTATCAATAAATTAATTAAATACAATATCTACAATTATCTACAATTAAACCTAACACTACACTATCAATAAATTAATTAAATACAATATCTACAAATAACTACAATGAAATAAACTAACTAAAGTACAAAAAATAAAAAAGAACTAAGTTACAAAAAATAAAAAAATATTTACAAACATTAGAAAAATATTACAACAAATTTAAACTAATTACACCTACTCTAAGCCCCCTAATAAAATAACAAAGCCCCCCAAAATATAAAATGCCCTACCCTATTCTAAGTTAAAAAAGTTCAAAGCTCTTTTACCTTACCAGCCCTGAACAGGGCCCTTTGCGGGGCATGCCCCAAAGAATTCAGCTCTTTTGCCTGTAAAAAAAACATATACAATACCCCCCCCCCCACATTACAACCCACCACCCACATACCCCTAATCTAACCCAAACCCCCCTTAAATAAACCTAACACTAAGCCCCTGAAGATCTTCCTACCTTATCTTCACCATACCAGGTTCACCGATTGGTCCTCGGAAGTCTTGATCCAAGCCCAAGCGGGGGGCTGAAGAGTGACGTCCATCCTCGGGCTGAAGTCGGAAGTCCATCATCGGGATGAAGTCTTCTATCAAGCCGCATCTTCAATCTTCTTTCTTCTGGAGCGGAGCGGAGCCATCTTCTTCCAAGCCGACGTTGAGGGGGGCAGTTTAGGGGTTAATAAATATAATATAGGGGTCGGCGATGTTAGGGGCAGCAGATAAGGGGTACATAGCTATAATGTAGGTGGCGGCACTTTGCGGTCGGCAGATTAGGGGTTAATTATTGTAGGTAGTTGGCGGCGACGTTGTGGGGGGCAGATTATGGGTTAATAAATATAATACAGGGGTCGGCGGTGTTAGGGGCAGCAGATTAGGGGTACATAAGTATAATGTAGGTGGCGGTCGGCAGATTAGGGGTTAAAAAAATTTAATCGAGTGGCGGCGATGTGGGGGGACCTCGGTTTAGGGGTACATAGGTAGTTTATGGGTGTTAGTGTACTTTAGAGTACAGTAGTTAGGAGCTTTATAAACCGGCGTTAGCCCAGAAAGCTCTTAACTACTGACTTTTTTCTGCGGCTGGAGTTTTGTCGTTAGATTTCTAACGCTCACTTCAGCCACGACTCTAAATACCGGAGTTAGAAAGATCCCATTGAAAAGATAGGATACGCAATTGACGTAAGGGGATCTGCGGTATGGAAAAGTCGCGGCTGAAAAGTGAGCGTTAGACCCTTTCCTGACTGACTCCAAATACCGAAGGTAGCCTAAAACCAGCGTTAGGAGCCTCTAACGCTGGTTTTCACGGCTACCGCCAAACTCTAAATCTAGGCCTTTGTTTTTAGAATATCTGGATGCCTGTGCTTTTCTGTATTTATTTAGTTTAAAACTAAATTAATACTGAATACATGGGGAACATTTACTGTGTATTCATTTTTGAGACGCGCTAATCCCTACCCTTCTTCACAGAGACTTGGGCCATGCTATTAAAGCAACCCTGGGCTCTGTGAAGAAGGTCGTGATTAGCACTTGTCCCAAGCGTGCTATAGGTAAGTGTAGCGTGCTGTGAAACCGCTGTACTCCCCACCCTTCTTCACAAAGCCCAGGGCTGCACTATTATGTGGTTTAGTGCTAAGCCTCCTATTAGCACATCCCGGTGCTCTGAAGAAGTGTCGGATTAGCGCAGTTCTCCAGCGTGCTATAGGCAAGTATTTTTAACCCCTCAGGTAATTTAAATTTCTTCAGTATTTTCTTTGTTTTCTTTATGTTTTGTGGTGCATTTGTTTGGATATACTTTCTGTGGAAACTAAATGAATATCCGTGTTTCGTGAACGAATTTGCGTTCATGACGAAACAAATACACATGTCTAGAAAATATGAACAGTGGATAAATGTGTTCAGGTTTTTGTAACGGGAAGTCCTTTGAATATTCCTGCCAATGAAGAAAAAGTAAATGCAGATGGACTACGCAGGGATGGTGGAACCATGACACACTTTCTATTGTGGCACATACAACATTTTTGTAGCCATGTGATATACAGCACTGCCCATGTGCTAGCGAGTAGCGACATTCTGCCCGCTAGTGCTGTATTGACTGCAAGATAATTCTTTTGGATTATCGCCAAATTTGAATCGCCTGTTCTCAATAAGGGTCAACACCCTTGGTTTAAAGAACATGTACGAGTGAAAACGCATGTGAGACTAATGTGTTGTGGGTAAAAGTACAGACTAGATTTTGGGGGAGGGGGGGTTGGAAAAGAATGTGTTGGAAAATGTAGTCAAATTTGTTTAAACTAAAAAAAGGATGAAGAGCCTGTATCTCCATCTTTCTACAATTATTGTTTCTCAAATCCTTGTATATATACTGTATATATGATCTATATCTATATATGATCTACATATAATGAATGACAAACAGGTCTTTGACATACAGAAAATATCACTTTAAGATAATTTTTTTCCCATTATGTTATTAATTAAAGTGAAAATAGCCCCCATCTGTGATCGGCTCGCGGGGTCTGATTCCCGTTTAATCACACAGCACCATCTGGTATCACGCAGACTCATCCTCCGCAGGAGACCATATGTTCTGTGAATTCATTCTCCAGGAATCAGGGCGACACGTTATCAGGGTCCATGTTAGTGAGACAGTAATGAGACAGAGGGGGGAGATAATAACTAAAGAATATTAATGGAAGCGGACATGTCAAACATTTTGCTCCATGTAGTGCTTTCAGTGTCACCATATAACCTCTCCCTTTAACTACATTTATAGCTCCATATAATTTCTCCCCAGATCTCCTTCTGCCTCTCCATTTAACAGTTTCCTTTTATCTTCGAAAACTGCTTTCTATACTTCCCCTATCTCCCCATATAAATCATTTGTCTCTCTATATAACTTAATTGACAGCGCCTTCTATCACATCATAAAAAGTGTCACTTTAACTCCTTAAATCCTGCTATATAACCTCCTGATTTTTATTACACATTCACCTAATAAAACTTTATATCTCAATATAACCTCCTCTTATTACTCTTCTTATCTGTATAAATGTTTTTTTCTGAGACCTATAACTCATCTCTGTGATATATATTCACACTTGCAATATTATACAGAAGTTAGGGTGCAGTATTATTGTTAGAAGGGCATTAGCAATAGAGAATGGAAGAATAGGTTGCAGTATTATAGATATACTGGGGTAGGTTACATGGTGAGAGGGTACAGTAGAGTATAAAATTATATATAGAAATGGGAGAGTGGTGTACAGTATTATTGGCAGGGTAAGGTCAAAGTGCAGTATTATAGATACATACAGGGGAGTATAGACTGCAGTATTATACATAGAAGTGAGTGCAGGCTACTGTATTATAGCGAGAAGGGAGTCCAGGCTACAGTATTATAGACACAAGGGAGTGCAGACTGCAGTATTATAGATAGAAGGGAGTGCAGGCTGCAGTATTATAGAGAGAAGGGAGTGCAAACTGCAGTATTATAGACAGAGGGGAGTACAGGCTGCAGTATTTTATATAGGAGGGAGTGCAAGATTCAGTATTATAGATAGAACGAAGTGCAAGCTTCAGTATTATAGATAGGAGGGAGTGCAGGCTGCAGTATTATAGATAGAAGGGAGTGCAAGATTCAGTATTATAGTTAGAAGGGAGTGCAGGCTGCAGTATTATAGATAGAAGGGAGTGCAGGCTGCAGTATTATAGATAGAAGGGAGTGCAGGCTGCAGTATTATAGATAGAAGGGAGTGCAGGCTGCAGTATTATAGATAGAATGGAGTGCAGGCTGCAGTATTATAGATAGGAGTGCAGGCTGCAGTATTATAGATAGAAGGGAGTGCAAGATTCAGTATTATAGTTAGAAGGGAGTGCAGGCTGCAGTATTATAGATAGAAGGGAGTGCAGGCTGCAGTATTATAGATAGAAGGGAGTGCAGGCTGCAGTATTATAGATAGAAGGGAGTGCAGGCTGCAGTATTATAGATAGAATGGAGTGCAGGCTGCAGTATTATAGATAGGAGTGCAGGCTGCAGTATTATAGATAGAAGGGAGTGCAGGCTGCAGTATTATAGATAGAATGGAGTGCAGGCTGCAGTATTATAGATAGAAGGGAGTGCAGGCTGCAGTATTATAGATAGAATGGAGTGCAGGCTGCAGTATTATAGATAGAAGGGAGTGCAAGCTGCAGTATTATAGATAGAAGGGAGTGCAGGCTGCAGTATTATAGATAGAATGGAGTGCAGGCTGCAGTATTATAGATAGAATGGAGTGCAGGCTGCAGTATTATAGATAGGAGTGCAGGCTGCAGTATTATAGATAGAAGGGAGTGCAGGCTGCAGTATTATAGATAGAATGGAGTGCAGGCTGCAGTATTATAGATAGAAGGGAGTGCAGGCTGCAGTATTATAGATAGAAGGGAGTGCAGGCTGCAGTATTATAGATAGAAGGGAGTGCAAGCTGCAGTATTATAGATAGAAGGGAGTGCAGGCTGCAGTATTATAGATAGAATGGAGTGCAGGCTGCAGTATTATAGATAGAAGGGAGTGCAAGCTGCAGTATTATAGATAGAAGGGAGTGCAGGCTGCAGTATTATAGATATAAGGGAGTGCAGGCTGCAGTATTATAGATATAAGGGAGTGCAGGCTGCAGTATTATAGATAGAAGGGAGTGCAGGCTGCAGTATTATAGATAGAAGGGAGTGCAGGCTGCAGTATTATAGATGAGGGGAGTGCAAGCTGCAGTATTATAGATAGAAGGGAGTGCAGGCTGCAGTATTATAGATAGAAGGGAGTGCAGGCTGCAGTATTATAGATAGAAGGGAGTGCAGGCTGCAGTATTATAGATAGAAGGGAGTGCAAGCTGCAGTATTATAGATAGAAGGGAGTGCAAGCTGCAGTATTATAGATATAAGGGAGTGCAAGCTGCAGTATTATAGATAGAAGGGAGTGCAAGCTGCAGTATTATAGATAGAAGGGAGTGCAGGCTGCAGTATTATAGATAGGAGTGCAGGCTGCAGTATTATAGATAGAAGGGAGTGCAGGCTGCAGTATTATAGATAGAAGGGAGTGCAGGTTGCAGTATTATAGATAGAAGGGAGTGCAGGCTGCAGTGTTATAGATAGAAGGGAGTGCAAGCTGCAGTATTATAGATATAAGGGAGTGCAGGCTGCAGTATTATAGATGAGGGGAGTGCAAGCTGCAGTATTATAGATAGAAGGGAGTGCAGGCTGCAGTATTATAGATATAAGGGAGTGCAGGCTGCAGTATTATAGATAGAAGGGAGTGCAGGCTGCAGTATTATAGATGAGGGGAGTGCAAGCTGCAGTATTATAGATAGAAGGGAGTGCAGGCTGCAGTATTATAGATATAAGGGAGTGCAGGCTGCAGTGTTATAGATAGAAGGGAGTGCAGGCTGCAGTATTATAGATGAGGGGAGTGCAAGCTGCAGTATTATAGATAGAAGGGAGTGCAGGCTGCAGTATTATAGATATAAGGGAGTGCAGGCTGCAGTATTATAGATAGAAGGGAGTGCAAGCTGCAGTATTATAGATAGAAGGGAGTGCAGGCTGCAGTATTATAGATAGGAGTGCAGGCTGCAGTATTATAGATAGAAGGGAGTGCAGGCTGCAGTATTATAGATAGAAGGGAGTGCAAGCTGCAGTATTATAGATAGAAGGGAGTGCAGGCTGCAGTATTATAGATAGAATGGAGTGCAGGCTGCAGTATTATAGATAGAAGGGAGTGCAGGCTGCAGTATTATAGATAGAAGGGAGTGCAGGCTGCAGTTTTATAGATAGAAGGGAGTGCAGGTTGCAGTATTATATATATAAGGGAGTGCAGGCTGCAGTATTATAAATAGAAGGGAGTGCAGGCTGCAGTATTATAGATAGGAGTGTAGGCTGCAGTATTATAAATAGAAGGGAGTGCAGGCTGCAGTATTATAGATAGGAGTGCAGGCTGCAGTATTATAAATAGAAGGGAGTGCAGGCTGCAGTATTATAGATAGGAGTGCAGGCTGCAGTATTATAGATAGGAGTGCAGGCTGCAGTATTATAGATGAGGGGAGTGCAAGCTTCAGTATTATAGATATAAGGGAGTGCAGGCTGCAGTATTATAGATAGAAGGGAGTGCAGGCTGCAGTATTATAGATAGAAGGGAGTGCAGGCTGCAGTATTATAGATAGAAGGGAGTGCAGGCTGCAGTATTATAGATAGAAGGGAGTGCAGGCTGCAGTATTATAGATAGAAGGGAGTGCAGGCTGCAGTATTATAGATAGAAGGGAGTGCAGGCTGCAGTATTATAGATGGTGGAGTGCAGGCTTCAGTATTATAGATAAAAAGGAGTGCAGGCCACAATATTATGGATAGTAGGGAGTGGAAGCTGCAGTATAATATATAGAAGGGAGTTCAAGCTGCAGTATTATAGATAGAAGGAAGCGCAGACTGCAGTACTATAGATAGAAGGGAGTGCAAGCTGCAGTATTTTAGACGGGGGGAGCACAAGCTGGAGTAGTATAGATAGAAAGTAGTGCAGTCTACATTGTAATAGACAGGGGAGCGTACAAGTTGCGATATTATAGGTAGAACATATTGTAAGCTGCAGTAGTACAGACGAAATTGAAAGCAGGCTGCACCAGTAAAGATAGAAGAGAGTGCCGGCTGCAGTAATATAGAGAGAAGGGAGTGTAGGCTGCAGTATTAATGTTAGAAGGGAGACAAGTCTGCTGTATTAGAGAGGGTAGCACAGCCTGCAGCATTATCGAAAGAAGGTAGGAGAGGCTGCAGTATTATAGATACAGGTGAGAATAGGCTGTAGTATTATATAGGGATAGGATATAGTGTTTGACTGCAGTATCTATACTATAATCACATTTGTAACACGTCCGTCGCCGTCGCCAGTTGCGCACGGATCCTCAAAAGAATGTTGGCTGCGCGCACTGCCAAAAGAATCCGCCTGGATGCAGCAAAGCTGCATCCTTGTGGATTCCCGAAAATGGCAGGGTGGTGAAAGAATCCACCACCCGTACGCCCATACAAATGCCCCTTTAGGGACAATGGGTAGTTTCGTTTTTTCTTTAGTGTTAGCTTTTTTTATTTTGGGGGGTTTGGTGGGTGGGGGTTTTACTGTTGGGGGTAATTGGTAATTTGTTTAGGTAAAAGAGCTGTTTAACTTAGGGCAATGCCCTACAAAAGCACTTTTAAGGGCTATTGGTAGTTTAGTATTAGATTAGGGGGTGTTTTTTTTGGGGGGGATTTTTGTATAGGGGTATTAGTTTAGGTTTACATTTTTTATTTTGTGTAATTTTAGCTTTGGGGTTTGTATTTTTTTTTTTTTTAAATAGACTGCCCTCTGGGCAGGCTTATCGCCTAGTAATAAATAAGAGTGCAGGCTGTAGTATTATACATAAAAGAGTAGAGGCTTCAGTATTTTAGATGCATACAAGGGAGTGCAGGCTGCAGTATTATAAACAGAATGGAGTGCAGGCTGCAGTATGATGAACAGAATGGAGTGCAGGCTGCAGTATTATAGAGAGAGTGAGTGCAGGCTGAATGTCATGGATAGAGAGGTGTACAACCTGCAGTATTATTAGTATTAGTGTTAGGATTTTTTTATTTTTTTTTTGGATGGGTTTTTATTTTAGCTTAAGGTTTGGGCTTGTAAAAGAGCTAAATGCCCTTAAGGACAATGCCCATCCAAATGCCCTTTTCAGGGCAATTGGTAGCTTAGGGCTTTTATTTGGGGGGGTTGGTTGGGTGGTGGTTTTTGTTTTTACAGGTAAAAGAGCTCATATATTTGGGGCAATGCTCCACAAAAGGCCCTTTTAAGGGCCATTAGTAGATTATTGTAGGCTAGGGTTTTTTTTTATTTTGGGGGGACTTTTTTATTTTGATAGGGCTTTTAGATTAGGTGTATAAAAAAAATTTGGGATCATTTTGTTTGTTTTATTTTTCGTAATTTACTGTTTGTTACTTTTTGTAACTTAGTGTTTGTTTGTTTTTGGTAATTTAGGACTTTGTAACAATGTTTAATTGTATATTTAAATAATTTTAGTAGTGTAAGGTTTTTTAAAAAGTAATTCACTTTATTTATTTGGTACTTCAATTTAATTTTAGTATAGCAGTTAGGGTAGGTTAATTTATAGTTTAAAATTAGTTTATTTTAATTCTACAGGTAAGTTTTAATTTATATTAAGATCGGGATCTCGTAATTTAAATATAAAGTTAAGGGGTTGTTGGGTTTAGGGGTTAATAGCTTAATTTAGTTTTTGGCGATGTGGGGGCTAACGGTTTAGGGGTTAATAGGTTTAGTTAGTGGTGGTGTTGTGGGAGGCCAGAGGTTTAGGGGTTAATAAGTTTATTTAGTGGCGGCGATGTCGGGAAGTGGCGGAATAGGGGTTAATATTTATATTAGTGGCGGCGATGTTGGAAGTGGCAGATTAGGGGTTAATAGGTTTATTATAGTGGCGGTGAGGCGGGAGGGTGGTGGTTTAAGGGTTAATAGTTAGTTTATGGGTGTTAGTGTACTTTGTAGCAGTTTAGTTGGTATAAATAAAGTGGGAAAAACACAAATAACAGCGTCATCGATGATTGTTAGTTAACAACAGTCCGATGCTCATCGCCCCATATTTGGTGCGCATGTTTTTGATGACTTTTTTTTATAAATATGGAGACCATATTCAGGTCCGTGGCCGCTATTTTTGGCGATGTTAGGCTAGTGTCTTAACGCCGATGAATGCACTGAGATTGTCTTAAATTACAAAAAAAAAACAACTAAGTTACAAAAACAAACACTAAATTATGAAAAATAACAAACCAAATTATCAAAAATATTTTTTTTTACACCTAACCTAATAACCCTATCAAAACAATAAAGCCCCCACAAAATAAAAAAAAAACATAGCCTACAATAAACTACCAATGGCCCTTAGAAGGGCATTTTGTGGGGCATTGCCCCAAAGATAACAGCTCTTTTACCTGGCAAAAAAAATACAAACACCCCCCCCAAACAGTAAAACCCACCACCCAACCAACCCCCCAAATAAAAAAACGATCTAAAATAACCTAAGCTGCCCATTGCCCTGAAAAAAGCATTTGTATGGGCATTGCCCTTAAAAGGGCATTTAGCTCTTTTACTGCCCAGACCCTAATCTAAAAATAAAACCCACCCAAAAAAACCTTAAAAAACCTAACACTAACCCTCGACGATCCACTTACAGTTCTTGAAGTCCCTCTTGAAGGATCCATCCAGCCAGCAAAGTCCTCATCCAGGCGGCAAGAAGTCTTCATCCATGCGGCAAGAAGTCTTTATCCATGCAGCAAGAAGTCTTTATCCAGGCGGCCTCTTCGTTCTTCATCCAGCCGGCGCGGAGCGGGTCTATCCTTAAGACATCTGGCGCGGAGCATCCTCTTCATACAGTCGCCGCCGTATACTGATCCTTCAATGCAAGTGATGCAATCCAAGATGGCTTCCCTTGCATTCCTATTGGCTGAAAGATTTCAATCAGCCAATAGGATTAGAGCTGCTAAAATCCTATTGGCTGTTCCAATCAGCCAATAGGATTGAGCGCTCATCCTATATGCTGTTCCAATCAGCCAATAGGATTGAGCTCTCTTTCTATTGGCTGATTGTAACAGCCAATAGGATGAGAGCTCAATCCTATTGGCTGATTGTAACAGCCAATAGAATTTTAACAGCTCTAATTCCTATTGGTTGATTGAAATCTTTCAGCCAATAGGAATGCAAGGGACTCCATCTTAGATTGCGTCACTTGCATTGAAGAATCAGTGTATGGCGGCAACTGTATGAAGAGGATGCTCCGCGCAGTATGTCTTCAGGATGGACCCGCTCTGCGCCAGCTGGATGAAGATAGAAGAGGCCGCCTGGATGAAGACTTCTTCCCGCCTGGATGATGACTTTACCGGCTGGATGGATCTTTCAAGCGGGACTACAAGAACTGTAAGTGGATCGTCGGGGGTTAGTGTTAGGTTTTTTAAGGTTTTTTGTTGTTGTTGTTTTTTTAGATTAGGGTCTGGGCAGTAAAAGAGCCAAATGCCCTTTTAATGGCAATGTCCATACAAATGCCATTTTCAGGGCAATGGGTAGCTTAGGTTATTTTAGATAGTTTTTTTATTTAGGGGGGTTGGTTTTACTGTTGGGGGGTGTTTGTATTTTTTTTGCCAAGTAAAAGAGCTGTTATCTTGCCCCACAAAATGCCCTTTTAAGGGCTATTGGTAGTTTATTGTAGGCTAGGGTTTTTTTTTATTTTGGGAGGTCTTTTTTATTTTCATAGGGCTATTAGATTATGTGTAAAAAAAATATTTTTGATAAATTGGTTTGTTATTTTTCGTAATTTAGTGGGGGTTTTTTGTAACTTAGTTTTTTTTCTTTTGTAATTTAGGACTTTGTAAGAATGTTTAATTGTATATTTAAATAATTTTAGTAGGGTTAGGTTTTTTTAATATGTAATTTAGTTTATTTAATTGGTAGTTTAATTTAATTGTAGTATAATAGTTAGGTTAGGTTAATTAATAGTTTAAAATTAGTTTATTTTAATTCTACCGGTAAGTTTAATATATTTGAAGATAGAAATGTTGTAATTTAAATATAAAGTTAAGGGGTTGTTGGGTTTAGGGGTTAATAGCTTAATTTAGTTTTTGGCGATGTGGGGGCTAACGGTTTAGGGGTTAATAGGTTTAGTTAGTGGTGGTGTTGTGGGAGGCCAGAGGTTTAGGGGTTAATAAGTTTATTTAGTGGCGGCGATGTCGGGAAGTGGCGGAATAGGGGTTAATATTTATATTAGTGGCGGCGATGTTGGAAGTGGCAGATTAGGGGTTAATAGGTTTATTATAGTGGCGGTGAGGCGGGAGGGTGGTGGTTTAAGGGTTAATAGATAGTTTATGGGTGTTAGTGTACTTTGTAGCAGTTTAGTTGGTATAAATAAAGTGGGAAAAACACAAATAACAGCGTCATCGATGATTGTTAGTTAACAACAGTCCGATGCTCATCGCCCCATATTTGGTGCGCATGTTTTTGATGACTTTTTTTTATAAATATGGAGACCATATTCAGGTCCGTGGCCGCTATTTTTGGCGATGTTAGGCTAGTGTCTTAACGCCGATGAATGCACTGAGATTGTCTTAAATTACAAAAAAAAAACAACTAAGTTACAAAAACAAACACTAAATTATGAAAAATAACAAACCAAATTATCAAAAATATTTTTTTTTTACACCTAACCTAATAACCCTATCAAAACAATAAAGCCCCCACAAAATAAAAAAAAAACATAGCCTACAATAAACTACCAATGGCCCTTAGAAGGGCATTTTGTGGGGCATTGCCCCAAAGATAACAGCTCTTTTACCTGGCAAAAAAAATACAAACACCCCCCCCAAACAGTAAAACCCACCACCCAACCAACCCCCCAAATAAAAAAACGATCTAAAATAACCTAAGCTGCCCATTGCCCTGAAAAAAGCATTTGTATGGGCATTGCCCTTAAAAGGGCATTTAGCTCTTTTACTGCCCAGACCCTAATCTAAAAATAAAACCCACCCAAAAAAACCTTAAAAAACCTAACACTAACCCTCGACGATCCACTTACAGTTCTTGAAGTCCCGCTTGAAGGATCCATCCAGCCAGCAAAGTCCTCATCCAGGCGGCAAGAAGTCTTCATCCATGCGGCAAGAAGTCTTTATCCATGCAGCAAGAAGTCTTTATCCAGGCGGCCTCTTCTATCTTCATCCAGCCAGCGCGGAGCGGGTCCATTCTGAAGACATCCGGCGCGGAGCATCCTCTTCATATGGTCGCCGCCGTACACTGATTCTTCAATGCAAGTGATGCAATCCAAGATGGCATCCCTTGCATTCCTATTGGCTGAAAGATTTCAATCAGCCAATAGGAATTAGAGCTGCTAAAATCCTATTGGCTGTTCCAATCAGCCAATGCGATTGAGCGCTCATCCTATATGCTGTTCCAATCAGCCAATAGGATTGAGCTCTCTTTCTATTGGCTGATTGTAACAGCCAATAGGATGAGAGCTCAATCCTATTGGCTGATTGTAACAGCCAATAGAATTTTAACAGCTCTAATTCCTATTGGTTGATTGAAATCTTTCAGCCAATAGGAATGCAAGGGACTCCATCTTAGATTGCGTCACTTGCATTGAAGAATCAGTGTATGGCGGCAACTGTATGAAGAGGATGCTCCGTGCAGTATGTCTTCAGGATGGACCCGCTTTGCGCCAGCTGGATGAAGATAGAAGAGGCCGCCTGGATGAAGACTTCTTCCCGCCTGGATGATGACTTTACCTGCTGGATGGATCTTTCAAGCGGGACTACAAGAACTGTAAGTGGATCGTCGGGGGTTAGTGTTAGGTTTTTTAAGGTTTTTTTTGTTGTTGTTTTTTTAAATTAGGGTCTGGGCAGTAAAAGAGCCAAATGCCCTTTTAATGGCAATGTCCATACAAATGCCATTTTCAGGGCAATGGGTAGCTTAGGTTATTTTAGATAGTTTTTTTATTTAGGGGGGTTGGTTTTACTGTTGGGGGGTGTTTGTATTTTTTTGCCAAGTAAAAGAGCTGTTATCTTGCCCCACAAAATGCCCTTTTAAGGGCTATTGGTAGTTTATTGTAGGCTAGGGGTTTTGTTTTATTTTGGGAGGTCTTTTTTATTTTCATAGGGCTATTAGATTATGTGTAAAAAAAATATTTTTGATAAATTGGTTTGTTATTTTTCGTAATTTAGTGGGGGTTTTTTGTAACTTAGTTTTTTTTCTTTTGTAATTTAGGACTTTGTAAGAATGTTTAATTGTATATTTAAATAATTTTAGTAGGGTTAGGTTTTTTTAATATGTAATTTAGTTTATTTAATTGGTAGTTTAATTTAATTGTAGTATAATAGTTAGGTTAGGTTAATTAATAGTTTAAAATTAGTTTATTTTAATTCTACCGGTAAGTTTAATATATTTGAAGATAGAAATGTTGTAATTTTAATTTAAAGTTAAGGGGTTGTTAGGTTTAGGGGTTAATAGCTTAATTTAGTTTTTTTGCTATGTGGGGGGCTGACGGTTTAGGGGTTAATAGGTTTAGTTAATGGTGGTGATGTGGGAGGCCAGAGGTTAAGGGGTTAATAAGTTTTTTTTAGTGGCGGCAGTGTTGGGGAGCGGCGGAATAGGGGTTAATAACATTATGTAGGTGGCGGTGATGTCTGGGGTGGCAGATTAGGGGTGTTTAGACTCGGGGTTTATGTTAGGGTGTTAGGTGTAAACTTAACTTTTTTTCTACCATAGAAATCAATGGGGCATGCTTCATTCTCTTGCAGCATCGAACATAAGCTTTCGGTGCTTTCAGGCTACCATTGATTTCTATGGTATCCGTGGCCTCATGGGTGGCGGATTGAAAACTAGGTACGCTGTGTCGGAAAAGATGCGAGCGTACCTGTTAAATGTTTGATAAATGGGGAAAAGTGTCAAATAGAGTTGAATGTGTATTCGGAACATCTGTAATGACATAAGCATCGATCTGCATCGGATTGAGATCATGGTATCGTATGTTACGTCACAAATTTCAACATTTGCCGATCTTGAGGCTTTGATAACTAGGTCGGCTCAATCTCGCAACAATTACGATGCGGAATTCCAGCGTATTTTCGGTTGACACTAAATAGGCCCCTTAGTTTGATCTTCGAAAGAGTAGTTGATTTGTTTCTGACAAATTTCAAACTTATGTCTATTTCCACTTCTCCTGTATCATGTGACAACCGTCAGCCAATCACAAATGCATATACGTATATACTATGTATTCTTGCACATGCTCAGTAGGAGCTTGTGACTCAAAAAGTGTAAATATAAAAAGACTCTGCACATTTTGTTAATGGAAGTAAACTGGAAAGTTGTTTAAAAGTGCATGCTCTTTCTGAATCATGAGTTTAAATTGGCCTTCAGTGTCTCTTTAACAAAATGTTCTAGTGATGTGTTAAGCAGCTATGCATTACTATTTTATCTATAATGATAGAGAAAATAGATTTATGCTATCTAATCAAATTGTTGACTGTTCATTTAATTTATTATAACTATAATGATTAATTTCTGCCTGACATAATGTACCAAAGTGGTGTCTCTGAACAACACAGCAAATCAGTGGTGGCCCTGCATAATGGTGATAATTTATAAAACACACAAACCTGAAGGCAGGATGACCTCTTTTCTTTTTCACTATTATACCTTCACTGATACTAGCATGTCTAACAGCAAAATATATCAAGCTACAAGTGGACAAGTTTTCAAGCAGAGAATCTGTCCACCTGCAATCGCCACTTGGCAAAATGTAAGATTCTAGAATAGCTCTGTTGTTCAATCCTGACCCTGCTCTTGGGCAACCAGTTGTGTGAGAGCATGGCCTGTCAATCACCCTAACAAGCAAGTTTGAGGTGGTTTATCTCTGCTGTCTAGGTTTAGAAGAAAAAACTGCTTTCTAAATTTGTGGTTGCAGACTCTTCCAAGCCTGAACTGCAAGATCTCAAAAACTATGAAGGCAGCTTGGTACATTTTCCTATAAGTATAACTTTTTCAAGTCTTACAACAGATCACATAAACTTGCAGTTGAGTACTAAGTTTTGGCCAGGGGAAAAGTACAATTCACACTTATTTTGGGTAAGTGCCACTGTATAGTGATGATAATGAACATTTATATACTAATAAACACAACGCTCTGCTCTACATAATAATACAGGATATCTATACACTAAAAAACATGTTGCACTATATAATTAATAAAGAGTACCTATACACTGATAATATATATGCTGCATTGTATAATGATGTTGAGGGTTAATACACTAAAAAAGAAGAACAGGTTTCCCTGTATAATGAAGATGGGTGCCTATGTGTTACATAATTAAGCATTTATACACTGAAAAATAGGACTTTGTGTGCTGAATAATGACTATATATATGTACGAGCTGCAGGAAGAACTATCGGTCTCGGCCTTAAATTTACAGCCGAGTTCCTGAGCTCTTGGCATCTGTCTTCTTATGGAACCGTAGCGACCAGAATTTTGCGGAGCTATACAAATAAATGATAATAATAATAATAATGATCCATGCTTCGGTTCCATATGAAGCCAGATGCTTGATCATTACAGACGGTGACATTGTGTGTGTCACTGTCTGTAACCGTTGTTTCTGGTGGTGGTGAGAGATGTGGGAGGTAAACTGTGAGGCGGGAGGGCGGCCCAGCAACGGAGGTCATAATATTACAAGTAAAGGTAAGTGCTGGGTGCTGTATTATAGCTGTGGGGTTGAAATAGATGAGGTAAGAGCTGTGTGCAACTTCATAGGTATTGGGCACCACATAATGCAGCATTATAGATAGTGTGTATTAAAGAGTATTGTATTACTGTAGATGAAGGGATAAGGAGGGCACATCATTAAAAATACAGGGTTTGGAAAGGTATGTTGCAGTATTATAGATTTATAATGTGTTAAATAAACTGGGGTGAACTAGGTGTAGTCTTGTAGACTGAGGAAGGTAGGATACAGAATTATTTGCAGTATTATAGTTTGACAGAGGGCAGGTAATAGGGTATAAAGAAGAGACAAGTTGCTGTATTATATGTTTAGGGAACAGTAGACTGAAAAGCAAGTTGTGGTATTAATCATAGAAGGGTGACAGGGTGTAGTTTCACAATACAGGGGAGGAGTGTTTTAGACTTTGGATCAAGTGCTACATTATAAGAGAGAGCGAGGAAATAGGACAATATCATAAAGGGAGGTGAGGATGAAGTGTCTATGAGAGAAAAGAGTGAAGAATTACAGAAGAAGGGCAGGGTGCAGTGTTATATATTCTGAGCGATGTTCTGAGTACAAAATTATAAAAATAAGAGCTGTTCAAGTGCAGTGTTACTAGAGGGAGATGCTTGTCCAGTCCTAGAAATGCATTAGAAGCTTTTCATTCCCTAAACTCTTTTCCTGTCGCGTCTCCTCAGAATTAATGGCTTTCTTCATGAATAAATCATTTCCTGTGAGGCTTTGGATGCGGAGGTGTTAACCCCTCAAGCAATGCATTGCCAGCAGCACCAGCCTTGAAAGCGTTAAATTAGCAGCCATCCTTTCTTTCTTTAAAACCAAGCAACCCACATCTTTAAACAATCAGTCAATCAACATATATATTACCATATATATTAAAGAATTAATCAATAAACATATCATTTTTAAAATAATTTTATGATTATCTATTTATGTATGTATCTATGAATCAATCTATCTATGGATGTATCTATCTATCTATCTATCTATCTATCTATCATCTATCTATCCATATAAATACATTTCCACTAGTCTCAGAAGAGTAAGAAATTGCAGCAGACAAGTAACTTTTCTCTCTGGGCTATTAACTTTTAACCTCTGTAGTAACTATATATTTATATATAATTGATACTGAACTCCCAAGGCTTTTACCATTTATTTTAATGCTATAATAATCGTCCTCATTCAGAAGTGTCTAATTTGAGACTGTAATATCAATTTTTAGTAAGTTGCTATTTCAGCACCCAAGTGTCCGCTTGCTGGCTAGTACATAACCACACCAGTTTTTTCAGGTGTATATCAAGCGTGAGAGATGAAAAATCAGGAGAATTAATTTACAGAGAGGACGCTAAATTTATTGTAGTACTTACAATGACAGGAAAACCACTTGTTTTTAAATGGATACTGACACCCCTTCAAATATGCTGTATTAACTTGTAAGCAAGAAGATATATGTGTTTGTAATATTTCTGTGTCAAGAGCCACTAACAGGGATAGTTTATAAAATAATTGAGCTTGCCTCATATTTACTACAAACTCACAGAGCTGATTCACTAAGTATTGAAGCGCTATTTCATACTCAACTGCAGAAGAAAATAATGCGATTGCCTTTTATTTTTCTCACAGCTACAGGCCAGGGGCATGTAGAGAGGTCATGCACCCTCTAGATTATTAGGTATTATTGAATAAAATGAATAAATAAAACATTTGATGCCCTCCTAAATCTAAGTGCCCTAAACACATGCCTACTTGCGCTGCGCCAAAATACACCCCTGTTTTTTTAGGGTACTTGCAGTTTTGTAATCTGTGGATTGGGAGTTGGGCACGCCTTCAGCATAGCAATTTCCTGCTTGTTGATGGAGTTAAGAATTCATTAATGTTTGGCAGAATTTCCATTAAGAAGTGTCCTAAATTACACTGGGGTTAACAACCAATCTGCATATACCAATATGACAAAATTGATGACAGATTTACAGATCAAGTTCTAAATTACTAGAGGAATTTATAGTAAATTACTCTCTTTAAATCTGTTAGCAGAGGTTATAATTCCCTCTGAGGGTGGGGTTGTGTTAACTATTTTTTTATTTAGATATGTGTGTGTAAGAAATATAATTATTCACTTCCCCATAGTAGAGAATAGGTGCTGCTTACCACTTGATTAAACCATCTGGCTATCATTGATGAAGTAATCGGACTGAACATTCCACGATTAACTAAAATCATTGATCTATTAGTAAATCATTTTACTGATCGGATTATTTCATTTGAGGATTCATAAGAGGGGAGACAGTTCTCTTTTCCCATTTCCACTTCTACTGTCAAGGGGTTAATAAGCGTTTGGCAGGGATAAACCATTAGCCCTAATAATTATCACGCACTCAGGTGAACGATAATTTCTCTCACACTGTTTCCTGGCCGCTAACGAGCTTCTGACTCGTTAAAAGGCCTGCAATTAGTGAGTCAGCGGGGTGGACAAAATGGCTGAATTCTCATTAACTCCTCACGGCCTGAAAACCAGATGAGATTAGTGATAAATGTCTAAATCACACTACTTTTTTTGTAAAATGTGTATAGTGATTTTGCTTATTTATATAGCGTCAGCTTATATGTAGCATAATTTTTCGATAACTTTTTACCATTAACCCTAAATCTTTAACCAATTATTTACTTTGTTGGTAACTTTGTTTTTCACTTGTATTGCCTCTTTAACTTAATTTAACCAATTCACTACCTTTAGACAGTGGGGCTTACTCTTTGCCTTCAGTGAAAGTCAAAATTAAACTTGCATGATTCAGATAGAGCATGCAATTTTAAGACACTTTTAAATTCAATTCTATTTTCAAATGTGCTTTGTTCTCTTCATATCCCTTGTTAAAAAATGAATATGCACATATCATACACTAGTGGGAGCTGCTGCTAATTGGTGCCTGCACACATTTGTCTCTTGCGATTGGATAACCAGATGTGTTCAGCTTCCTGTCAGTAGTGCAGTGCTGTTCCTTCAGCAATGGATAACAAGAGAATGAAGCAAATTTGATAATAGAAGTAAATTGCAAATTTGTTTAAAATTGTATGTTCTATCTGAATCATAAAAGAAAATTTTGTAGTTTACTATCCCTTTAAGGGACATTCCAGCCAAAATTTGAATCCACATGGATACATTTCAGTTTTGAATAAAAGCATTTTTGTGATATACATGTATTAGTAAAAACCCTTCTAATAAAAGCTATAGCTGTTTCAAAAGTGTATTTAAGTGTGCACCGTGCATCAGCATTTTAAACACAGCACTTGCTTAGAGAGCCTAAGGTGCTTGTATCATCTGGTAATCTCAATTTGTTAATTACTGACATGATACAAACCCCACTTGTGCTCTGAACAGCTGCAGTATTTAAAATGCTGGTGCATTGAAAATAACATGTGCAGAGAAAAATGTTAACACTAAAGCAGTCATAACTTTTACTAGAAGCATTTTTCCCAATACATGTACATGTTTATTGCAAATATGATTCTATTCAAAGATGTAATTCATCTATGTGCATTTAAATTTTGCCTGGAATGTCCCTTTAGCTCTGTTTATATAATTATTGCAAGGAAAAACCTGATCATAATTATCAAACTTGCATGAATTATAAAAAGAAATGATGTATGACTGAATGATGCAGAGGAGGGGGAGGTTAGACAGAGTCGTGATAAAAGAACATGTCAGAGAGAAGGTAGGAGTGATATAGAGAGATGGAATGAGAGAGAGAGATGGGGTGATATAGAGAGATGGAATGAGAGAAAGAGATGGAGTGATATAGAGAGATGGAGTGAGAGAGAGAGAGAAAGAGAGGCAGAGAGAGATGGAGTGAGAGAGAGAGATGGAGTGATATAGAGAGATGGAGTGAGAGAGAGAGAGAGAGAGAGAGAGGCAGAGAGAGATGGAGTGAGAGAGAGAGATGGAGTGATATAGAGAGATGGAGTGAGAGAGAGAGAGGGATGGAGTGCGTGTGTGTGAGAGAGAGAGAGAGAGAGAGAGAGAGAGAGAGAGAGATGGAGTGAAAGAGAGACGGAGTGAGAGAGAGATGGAGTGAGAGAGAGAGAGAGAGATGGAGTGAGAGAGAGAGAGATGGAGTGAGAGAGAGAGAGAGAGATGGAGTGAGAGAAAGATGGAGTGAGAGAGAGAGATGGAGTGAGAGTGAGAGATGGAGTGAGAGAGAGAGATGGAGTGATATAGAGAGATGGAGTGAGAGAGAGAGAGATAGAGGGATGGAGTGTGTGTGTGAGAGAGAGAGAGAGAGAGAGATGGAGTGAGAGAGAGATGGAGTGAGAGAGAGAGAGAGAGAGAGAGAGAGAGAGAGAGAGAGAGATGTAGTGACGAGAGAGAGAGATGTAGTGAGAGAGAGAGATGGAGTGAGAGAGAGAGAGAGAGAGAGAGATGGAGTGAGAGAAAGATGGAGTGAGAGAGAGAGATGGAGTGAGAGTGAGAGATGGAGTGAGAGAGAGAGATGGAGTGATATAGAGAGATGGCATGAGAGAGATATGGACTGATATAGAGAGATGGAGTGAGAGAGAGATGGAGTGAGAGAGAGATATGGACTGATATAGAGAGATGGAGTGAGAGAGAGAGGGATGGAGTGTGTGTGTGTGAGAGAGAGAGAGAGAGAGAGAGGGATGGAGTGTGTGTGTGTGTGAGAGAGAGAGAGAGAGAGAGAGAGAGAGAGAGAGATGGAGTGAGAGAGAGAGGGAGTGAGAGAGAGATGGAGTGAGAGAGAGATGTAGTGAGAGAGAGAGATGTAGTGAGAGAGAGAGATGGAGTGAGAGAGAGAGAGAGAGAGAGAGAGAGAGAGAGAGAGAGAGAGATGGAGTGAGAGAAAGATGGAGTGAGAGAGAGAGATGGAGTGAGAGTGAGAGATGGAGTGAGAGAGAGAGATGGAGTGATATAGAGAGATGGCATGAGAGAGATATGGGCTGATATAGAGAGATGGAGTGAGAGAGAGATGGAGTGAGAGAGAGATATGGACTGATATAGAGAGATGGAGTGAGAGAGAGAGATGGAGTGATATAGAGAGATGGAGTGAGAGAGAGAGATGGAGTGAGAGAGATATGGAGTGATATAGAGAGATGGAGTGAGAGAGATATGGAGTGATATAGAGAGATGGAGTGAGAGAGAGAGATGGAGTGATATAGAGAGATGGAGTGAGAGAGATGGAGTGATATAGAGAGATGGAGTGAGAGATAGATGGAGTGATAGAGAGAGTTGGAATGATATGATATAGAGAGATGGAGTGAGAGAGAGAGATGGAGTGAGAGAGAGAGAGATGGAGTAAGAGAGAGATGGAGTGATAGAGAGAGATGGAGTGATAGAGAGAGATGGAGTGTGAAGGGAAAGTGACAAGGGAGAAAGTAAAAGAGAGAGTGGGGAAGTTGGATGAATGTGCCAACTGGCCATAAAATCATAGACCATAATCTAGTTGTGGAGAGAAGAGCAGATTGGAGAAAACAGTCTCCGTCTGGCTCAGGAAAATCCTTTTATTCTGGCAAATGGAATCTCACATATCAATGTATTTTTCTGCCAAAAGAAAGTGATTCTCACTATTTTTATATGAGAACAACCCCACCCCCACACACACACTATAAACCACTGTAACCCTTTCCGTCAGTTTAGTAAAGGATATATGATATTGATTTAGGATTATGATAGTGACATACTTCTGGGATGAAATTGCAAGCAATAAATAATAATATTTTTTACAGTTATGTGCAGTATATAAAAAACTCTGGAATGATATCCTGAGTAATATAACATTTTAATATAATATAACATTTTACTTTGATGAACAGTGGATCCTGATATAATTTATAGTATTTATACAATGTACAGTACATGGCATGTCTAGAGAGTGCAAGATATATACAGTATATATGAAAAATCTAAAAATAGGATTACTAGGTATTGACCCTATTCCTGCTTGTATGCGCTGTATGAACTATGTGGGAAGATACGAAATAAGTATTTTTGCTGTTTTGTTTGTGCATTATTAACAATATAACAGTCTGATGTATGAGATACCATCTAGATACCTGACTTCTTTTTTTGTTATTGCTGACTAAATAACTACTTATGCATGTGATACAGTTTACAAAGTGCAACACATCATATGTGGATGTACTGCTGTGCTTTCTATATACATTTATTGCTTTCTATATAACTGCTTTTTGTATGAGGTAGTATTTATTTGATATATTCCTGTAATCTTTATCTGGAATTACTGGCTTTATATTTACTATTTTTGTGATTGCTAACTATGGACTAGATTACAAGTTAAGTGCAAAATGTTGCTTCTGCGAATGCGATAGATGCACTCAACAAGTGAGGTGCAATGCGAATGTGACCTTGCGTTCATATTGCACGTAAGCATTGCCCTCACGAGAGAGCTCTTTGATAAGCTCCAATGGGAGCCTCGTTCTCATGCCGTCAGACACGCTATGAGAACTAGCACAGTGATGGGCAGCAAATATAAATATATACAGTATGTATATGAATATATTAACACATAAATATTTATGTATATATTATAATACATACAAAAATAAAGTCTAGTACTCGCTCACAAGCTCTCAGCTAAGTTTCAAAGAAACTGGAAGAATCAGTTACTGCATTTGGCCAAATGGGACAAACCCAGGTACCAAGTCAAGGTCCTTGACGTGGTACCTGGGCTTGTCCCAATTGGCCAAATGCGGTGACTGGTTCTTCCAATTTCTTTTAAACTTAGCTGAGAGCTTGTGAGTGAGTGCTAGACTTTATTATTGTATGTGTTGTAATGTCTGTTTAGTAATTTACCCTAGGGACTTGCTCCCAGGCTGATCTGGGCCAAGACTGCATGTGACTCTAGAAATAGTGCAGCTTTTTGAGAGTGCTATAGCACCATAGCTTAGCAGTGTTTCAGGGTCATGTGATGTGTCCCCAGTCCAGTCTGGGAGTACTGATCCACTTTTCTTATATAAGCATATACATACAGTATATATATATATTTACAGGGAACACACAGTTCCCTATAGAGCGCAATGTATAGACACTTTTCATGCTACATTTTTATTTTTTAAAAAGGGACCTTGCATGTTACTTTTGGGGCAATTGGGGTACATTTAAAAAACTAACCAGTGGTCTGACCTCTGTTTAATTTTTTGAGCGCTAATTGCTACCATGAGCTCACGGCAGCAATAAGCAGCCACTTGTAATTGCTTGTTATTTATCGAGCACTTGTAAATGGGAGAATTTCATTTGCGGGTGCGCGATAAACTAAAGCTCCACTTATAATCTTGCCCTATATATATATACAGTATAAAATAAATATTTATATATATCCATCTCTGTATATATTTTTTTCAAGTGATTTCATTCACCAGCTAATAGTTGGTGTTCTGGTTAGGAAGCTGCTTCCTAACTTTCGGCTGCAGGCAATTGGCCCCCAGAGATTGATAAATGGGGGGCCTAAGTTTGAACGATTACTAGCTTTATACATACCCCCTGAAACTATGGTTAATAAATATATGAAATAGAAAGAGAGATCAATAATATATAATGTTCGCTCGGCTAAAACAAATTCAATCAAAACTACAGATACAGTCTTTTATCTATCATTTGCAGATGTTATTCTTGTTATTGGTCTTGTACAGTTAGGATGTTGTTCTTTATCCAAATAGGTAATTATCAATGTAATAACGAGAAGTGAGTATTTCCTGCTTACCAGCAATACCCCCAATCATATGAGGTAAGGTGTGTGCTCTTTTGTGGGTAAAGTTGGTGGTTTCTCTGTGCCTTTATAGGATGACCCTCAAATATCCTGGTCCGTTTGTTGGTCCCTTTAGGTTTCCCGGTTGCCGTTAGGAGATTTGAATTTAAAATCTGGACTCTCTTATTTTCTCTCAGATGGTGGTGATGTCAGGGTTTTTCCCTGTTGTGTTTGCCAAGTGCTGCTGGCAGCCATTTTACTCACCTCTCTTCCTGACTTGGTGCATTGTGGGGGATGCTGCTCACTTCCTGCACTTCCTTTTATGGCCAGACTGGTGTGCATCATCCATGTGAGACAGGATGCAGTCTCAGAATTGTGATGTCATCACTTATTATTTAAAGGGCCTCGTTCAGTATGCTTTGTCTTTGCATTGTCTCAGACCTGTTTGCGAGAGTTCCTGTGTATTACCTGGCTGCCTGGCGTCCTTCCTGGTTCCTGATCCCTGGCTTGTTCCTGACTCTGCTGTTTTTCTTGTTCCTGATTCCGGCTCGTCTGACTATTCACTTTGGCTCCTGACTCTGCTCGTCTGACTACCAGCTTTGGTTTTGACTCCTGGCTTGTTATTTGACTTGTGGACTTTTTATTATTTTTTGCTATTAATAAAGGTGTGATTATTTTTGCATTTTTCGTCTCAGTCTGATTCCTGGCACCCTGACATTACACAAAGGCCATGAATCCTGATGGTGCTAATAATCCACCTTTACCTGCCATCATTTCCAGGATGGATGTACAGGATCACCGCTTGGATCAATTTGCACTAGCCCTGCAAACCCTGCTTACTCGCACTGCACATTTGGACCAAAGTGTCCCGCAAGTTATGGCTGCTCCTGTTTCCGCTGCTGCACCTATGCCTACCAGGAGCATGTCCGGTTCTGCACCTCTACCTCAGCGATATGGAGGCGATCCTATTCAGTGCAGAGGGTTTTTGAACCAGGCGGGCATTTACTTTGAGATGTTACCTCAGGCGTTTCCCTCTGACAGAGCTAAGGTGGGATTTCTCATCTCGTTACTCTCTGACACAGTTCTTACCTGGGCTAATCCCTTGTAGGAGACTAATAAACCTGTGATTTCAAATTACCCTGAATTTGTGGCCTCCTTTCGAAGGGTATTTGATGTTCCAGCTCGCTCCTCCTCTGCTGCCCTCCTCTGCTGCTAAACGACTCATGTCCATTCAGCAAGGTACAAGATCTGTTGCTCAGTATGCTATTGATTTCCGTACGCTTGCCGCAGAGGTAGGTTGGAACAATGAAGCTCTTGTTGCCGCCTTCTTTCATGGGCTCTCTGATGCGATTAAAGACAAAGTTGCTGCTAGAGATTTACCAGAGGATCTCGAGGCATTGGTGTCTTTTTTTGATCCTAATTGACATCAGACTCAGAGAGAGGCCCTCTTTCAAGGAGCGCTTGCGGAAGCCACCTGTTCCGTTGTCTCCTACATGTTCGTTCCCACCCATTCCTCCCTCTCCTCCCATGCCTCCTGGTCCCAAGTCCCCAGGTACTGCTGAGCCGATGCAGTTGGGATTCACGCGTCTCTCATCGGTGGAGAGGGCCTTTAGAAGGAGGGAGGGGCTCTGCCTCTATTGTGGGTTACAGGACCACCTTTTGAAGTCTTGTCCTACACGGTCGGGAAACGCTCACACCTAAGGTCCTGTCGGGGGCAGACCTTGGGTGGTTTATCCTCGTACCCGGAACCGCTTAAGGAGAAACCTTTGGTCATGGTTGTCCTTTCCTGGGTGGACTCCCCCAAAGTCACTCAGGCTCTTGTTGACTCCGGTGCTGTGGGCTATTTCATTGACAGTGCTTTTGTATCAAAGCACTCCATTCCTGTTTTGCCTCGGTCTGTTCCGCTTGCTATTGAGGCCATTGATGGCAGGCCCCTTCAGCCCGCACTCGTTACTCACGAAACTGCTCTGTTGTCCATGGCTGTTGGAGCTCTCCATTTTGAAACCCTCCAGTTCCAGGTGATAAACTCTCCCCATTTTCTGGTTGTTCTGGGTTATCCCTGGCTCCAAAGCACAATCCCAGTCTCAACTGGTCTGAAATTTTGTTGTGGTCCCCGCAATGTATTTCTACTTGTCTTCGGAAAGCAGTTAAAGTCTTGTGCACTTCTTTGGTATCTCAATTGCCAGAGGAGTACCGAGAGTTCCTAGACATGTTTGACAAGGTGCGTGCCGGTACGTTGCCTCCTCACCGGTCTTACGATTGTGCCATAGACCTGCAACCCAGAGCCATTCCTCCTCAGGGCTGGGTGTACCCTCTGTCTGTTGCAGAGAATTGTGCTATGGAGGAGTATGTTGCCGATGCTCTGTCACAGGGAATCATCCACAAATCCTGCTCTCCTGCAGGGGCTGGCTTGTTCTTTGTGAAGAAAAAGGGTGGCGAGTTAAGACCATGTATCGATTATAGGGGTCTTAATCGTCTTACCATTAAGAATGCTTACCCTATTCCGCTCATTAAGGAACTCTTTGACCACCTCAAGAAAGCTACGGTCTTTTACTAAACTTGATTTGAGAGGAGCGTACAATCTCATTAGAATTAAGGAGGGCCATGAATGGAAAACAGCATTTAACACCAGGAGCGGGCATTATGAGTATCTTGTAATGCCCTTTGGCCTATGTAATCCTCCTGCTGTTTTTCAGGAATTTATTAATGATCTCCTACGATATATGTTGCAACAGTGTGTTGTGGTGTACTTAGTAGATATGTGCATGGAGAAAAAATTCGGTTCGGTTCGGATGGATTCAGATTTTTTCGAATTTTAGTTTGGATCGATTTGAATTCGGAAAAATTTGAATCAATTCGGTTCGGATTCATTTCGAATTTATTCGGATTTGAATAAATTCGTCTGGATTCGATTCGGTTCGGAAATTCGGAATTCGGTGGGATATGCTGTGTATTAGACTAGTATTATGTACTGTATATTAGGTGTAACCCATAGCAGAGTGATATAACCTAATATACTGTACAATACTAGTGTAATCCATGGCCATCCGAATCTACCGAATAAATCCGAACTAATTCGGATTTATTCAGTAAATTCGGCACTATTTTAATTCGGAAATCCAAATCGATCCGAATCCCGAATTTTACGAATTCGAACAAATTTCCAAATCGATCCAAAATGAATCGCACATGTCTAGTACTTAGACGACATCCTCATACACTCACCCACACTTGAGGCTCATCGTTCTGATGTTACTCAGGTTCTTCAAAGACTACGTGACAATGGCCTGTTTTGTAAACTCGAGAAATGTGAGTTCCATCAGACTCAAGTAACCTTCCTAGGTTATGTTATCTCCGTTGCAGGGTTCTCCATGGATCCTGACAAGTTATCTGCAGTTCTGCAGTGGCCTCGCCCAGTTGGTCTTAGGTCTATTCAACGTTTTTTGGTGTTCGCCAATTACTATAGAAAGTTTATTTAAAACTTTTCTTCCTTGGTCAAACCTATCACAGACATGACCCGTAAAGAGAATGATCCACTCCATTGGTCACCTACTGCCATTAAGGCCTTTGATAGTCTTAAGTCTGCCTTTGCTGCTGCTCCAGTTCTGGCTCATCCTAACCCTGTCCTGCCTTTCGTACTTGAGGTCGATGCATCTGAGACTGGAGTAGGTGCCCTCTTGTCTCAACGTCCTACACCTGACTGTTCCTTGCATCCGTGTGGTTTCTTCTCTAAGAAATTGTCTCCAGCGGAGTGCAATTATGAAATTGGCGACAGGGAATTACTGGCCATAATTTTGTCACTAAAGGAATGGAGGCATCTTCTCGAGGGTTCTAGCATGTCAGTGCTCATTCTTACTGACCACAAGAATTTAACTTATCTATCTGAAGCAAAACGTTTGTCTCCCGACAGGCCAGATGGGCGCTATTTTTGTCTCGGTTTAATTATGTGGTCTCCTACCTGCCTGGTAGTAAGAATGTTAGGGCTGATGCCCTCTCTTGACAATTTTTGCCTCTGTACAAGGAGGAGTCTGTTCCTATTCCTGTTATACCTCCTGACCATATTTTGGCTACCATACATACTAATTTGACTTCTCCCTTGGGGGAGGAGATCCTGGCTGCACAAACCAATGCACCTCCTGAGAAACCTAGTGGTAAGTGTTTTGTTCCTGAGAATTTTCGAACTAAACTTTCCTAAAGTCGCAGGTCACCCAGGCAAGAACCAAATTATTTGGTCTGTCACTCGACAATTCTGGTGGCCAGGTCTTCGTTCTGATGTTGCTGCGTATGTTGCCTCCTGCTCAGTTTGTGCACAGAATAAGACTCCTCAACGTCTTCCTATGGGTCTTCTTCTAAGTATTGCTAATAGTGAACGTCCTTGGACACATCTTTCCATGGACTTCATTGTCGAGCTCCCTGTTTCCAATGGCAATACTGTTATCCTTATGATGGTTGACCGTTTTTCTAAAATGTCACATTACATTCCCTTGATGAAGCTGCCTACCGCTCAGGAGCTTGCTTCAATTTTTGCCCGGGAGGTCTTCCGTTTACATGGGTTACCCAAGGAGATAGTGTCGGACCGGGGTAGCCAGTTTGTCTCCAGATTTTTGTGTTCCTTTTTGTGCTCAAATGGGGATCCAGCTTTCCTTCTCCTCGGCATATCACCCTCAATCCAATGGGCTGCGGAACGGTCTAATCAAGCTCTGAAACAGTTCATCCGTTGCTATGTCTCAGATCACCACATTAATTCGTCTGAACTGTCACCTTGGGCAGAGTTTGCTCGTAATAGTGCTATTAACGCTTCCTCCAAGTTATCCCCGTTTATGGCGAATTATGGGTTTCAACCATCCTTGTTGCCCGATTCATTCATGTCTCAGGGTATTCCGGCTTTGGAGGAGCATCTTTGGCAAATCCATTCCACATGGGTTCAGATTCAGATTCAGGATTGCCTTCCTCTTTCTATGCAGCGCCAAAAGTTCCAGGCTGATCGTAGGCGTCTGCCCGCACCTTCCTACCAGGTTGGTGAGAGAGTTTGGCTGTCCTCCCGCAACTTGAACCTTCGTGTGCCTTCCAATAAATTGGCTCCCCGATATGTTGGTCCTTTTCGAATACTCCGACGGGTTAATCCTGTGGCCTACGCTCTTGACCTTCCTCCTGCTATGCACATCTCCAATGTTTTTCATGTCTCCCTCTTGAAACCATTGGTTTGTAATCGGTTTACCACTGTGTTGCCTCGTCCCCATCCTATCTTTGTTGACAACCATGAGGAGTATGAGGTCAGCAGCATTATTGACTCTCATATGTCCAGGGGCCGTGTACAGTATTTGGTTCACTGGAGGGGCTACGGTCCGGAGGAGCGTTCTTGGGTTCCCTCCTCTGATGCGGGGTAGAATAGAGAAACCTGAAATCTTAGCTCCCAGTTTAATAATTTGAAGGGAAGTGTCTGTAATAAAAGCATTAGCTAGCTTCAGAGCTTTTATCCTGTCTTGGATCTCCTCCAAGGAAGTCTCAGTCCTGAGAGACTCAGATAGTGCAAAAAAACAATATGCCGCCGCACTAGTGACAGTAGCAATGCACGCAGCTGGCTGCCATTTTAAACCCTGGTGAACATACATCTTTCTAAGTAAACCTTCTAACTTCTTGTCCATAGGATCTTTGAAAGCACAACTATCCTCTATGGGAATAGTAGTTCTCTTGGCCCCTTCCACCTTAGGAACTGTTTGCCTCCTTGAAAGAGTCAGCTATGGGAAACATCTTCTTAAAAATAGGAGAGGGAGAAAAGGGTATGCCTGGCCTCTCCCACTCCTTAGTAATGATCTCCGAAGCTCGCTTTGGAAAAGGAAATACGTCTGAGTAAGAAGGAACTTCTAAGGCACATCCAACCACTTAAGTCCACTCTTTCATGGCATATTTGTATATGCTTCTGTCTGTCAAATATATACTTACATAGCTTCTAATAAGATTGGGATCAACATCTCACAATAATATTGGCTTAAATTTGAGCTGCAAAAACAAATATACTTCTATCTGCTAAATATACTTACATAGTTCAAATAAAATTAGGATTAACATCTCGCAATAATATTGACTTATATTTATGCTGCAAATAATTGCCTGTTAAATATGTCTTTAAATTTAAATAAAAACTTCTGTCTGCTAAATATACTTACATAGTTCAAATAAGATTGGGATTAACATCTCACAATAATATTGACTTATATTTATGCTGCAAAAAATTGCCTGTTTAAATTTAAATAAAATAGGGATCTTAGTCACACAATATGATCATATTGTGCTAAGCCAGTCACCACTTACAAGGTGTCCCATATTAGACTGGTCCTAACTAACCAGTTTCCACACTGCAGCAAGTCATGTCTACACAGTGTGAAGCTTTCTAGCTTATTAAGTATATCACAATTTATCTGGAACACACCTGGGCTGGGTGGCGTGCATTAACCAAAGGGGAGGGATTTGGTCAGCTCCCTATTCAAAGATACAACAAAGGTTTTTTTTGGATAAGCACACCACAAAAGAACTGTTTAATCTTAGCACACATATTGTGGGAGTGCTATCGAAGTGACCAAATCAATTACAAAACAATAAAAAGTATCAGTGCACATCCAACCACTTAAGTCCACTCTTTCATGGCATATTTGTATATGCTTCTGTCTGTCAAATATATACTTAGATAGCTTCTAATAAGATTGGTATCAACATCTCACAATAATATTGGCTTATATTTGAGCTGCAAAAACAAATATACAGCTCAAATATAAGCCAATATTATTGTGAGATGTTGATCCCAATCTTATTAGAAGCTATGTAAGTATTTATTTGATAGACAGAAGCATATGCAAATATGCCATGAAAGAGTGGACTTAAGTGGTTGGATGTGCACTGATACTTTTTGTTGTTTTGTAATTGATTTGGTCACTTCGGTAGCACTCCCACAATATGTGTGCTAAGATTGAACAGTCCTTTTGTGGTGTGCTTAACCAAAAAAACCCTAAGAAGGAACTTCGAAATATCTGTCCAATTTACTAGATTTCATAGGGGCAACCACTACCATGGAGTCACAGTCGTCCAAAGTAACCAAAACCTCCCTGAGCAACAGGCGGAGGTGTTCTAGCTTAAACCTAAAAGTTACAACCTCTGAGTCCGTCAAAGGCAATTAACTTTCTGGATCTGAAATTTCACCTTCAAATGGAACCGCATTACCCTCCTCTTTAGGTCCTTGGGAGGGTACCTCAGAAATTGCCACAATTGCATCAGAAACCTCACTTACTGAATGTCTGGTTTTCCTCTTACGTTTGCCCTGCAACATTGGGAAAGCAAACAAAGCATCAGAAATTGTAGAAGACATGAGAGAAGCTATGTCTTTTAAGGTAACTCCAGCGGGCGCTAGAGCAGAAGTACAGGGCACTGCTTGAGTGGGCGGTAAAATTTGGGAAGCTTGGGGAGAAAGCTGCGGCATACCTTGGATCTCGTCATTAGACTCTTGGACAGCATCTGCTTTTGAAAAGTTTTGCTCAGGAAAACTCTTTTCCCTATAACTTAAAGTCCTCTCAATACATGAGGGACAGAAAGGGATTGGTGGTTCCACATTTGCATCCAAACACAAGGAGCAAGTAACACTTTACAAGTCTCCTAGGTCCATACTGAATCACAATAATATAAATATGTGTAGGGTAGGGCTTTTTTTTATTTTGGGGGGGGCTTTTTTATTTTGTTAGGGGGATTAGATTAGGTGTAATTAGTTTAAAAATCTTGTAATTTCTTTATTATTTTCTGTAATTAAGTGGAGTTTTTTTTGTACTTTAGATAATTTTATTTAATTGTAATTAATTGTATTTAATTTAGGTAATTAATTTAATTGTAGTGTATTGTTAGGTGTAATTGTAACTTAGGTTAGGTTTTATTTTACAGGCAAATTTGTCTTTATTTTAACTAGGTAGTTATTAAATAGTTAATAACTATTTAATAACTATTGTACCTAGTTAAAATAAATACAAACTTGCCTGTAAAATAAAAATAAACCCTTATCTAGCTACAATGTAACTATTAGTTATATTGTAGCTATCTGAGGGTTTATTTTATAGGTAAGTATTTAGTTTTAAATAGGAATTATTTAGTTAATTGTAGTAATTTTATTTAGATTTATTTAAATTATATTTAAGTTAGGGGGGGTTAGGGTTAGACTTAGGTTTAGGGGTTAATAACTTTATTATAGTGGTGGTGACATTGGGGGCATCAGATTAGGGGTTAATAAATCTAGTTAGGTTGCGGCGACTTCGGGGGCAGCAGATTAGTGGTTAATAATATAATGTAGGTGTCGGCGATGTCGGGGGCGGCAGATTAGGGGTTAATAAGTGTAAGATTAGGGGTGTTTAGACTCGGGGTTAATTTTAGGGTGCTAGGTGTAGACATAAATGTATTTTCCCCATAGGAATCAAAGGGGCTGCGTTAGGAGCTTTACGCTGCTTTTTTGCAGGTGTTTTTTTTTTAAGTCGGCTCTCCCCCATTGATTCCTATGGGGAAATTGTGCACGAGCACGTTTAGCCAGCTCACCGCTAACGTAAGCAGCGCTGGTATTGAGGTGAGATGTGGAGCAAAATTTTGCTTTACGATCACTTTTTTGCGGTTAACGCCGGGTTTGTAAAAACCCGTAATACCAGCGCTGTCTGTAAGTGAGCGGTGAACATAAACTGCTCATCGTTAGCACCGCACAGCTTCTAACGCAAAACTCGTAATACTAGGTGTAACTTTTTTTACTGCATGTGAGAAAAAACGTGTTCAAACACCCATACATAAATAAAAGTGACACCCCTACACCTCAGCAGCTCTGCTGAGGTGCCTACCTGACTGCAAGACCGGAGCCTCTCTCTCCCTCCTGGCAAGCAATCCGGACTCGATAGGGGAACGATTCAGCAACCCTCTGGACCTAGAAATGCCTGATCTAGTCATAAAACATGTGTTTCTAGGCAGAGGAACTATCCGGTCTGTATCCCGTCTTTACTGTGTCGTCAGATAGAGGCACAGAGAAAAGACGCGCAATACAGAAGATCCGCCCATTGTGGGCGTGGCTAACCGTAACAACACTCTCCTGGATGTTATTTCATATTAAAACTAATGCCATGATAAAAGAACCACCATTCAAGTGCTTATCTCCCAGCCCCAGTGCCTGTAACAGGCTGTCTGTTTTTCTCAGACTCTGAGAGCTTTCCTTGTCCCCTAATAAAGTGCCTTATACCATAAGCCCTTAATGTATTGTAATGAAGTATAGTAAAGTGCTCTTTTTCCTCTTAGTGTCCCAGTTGTGGGAGGTAGCGAGGCAGAGCAGGGGGAGTTAGTGGGCATGACGTAGTTATAGGCCTTCAGGGGGAGTTAGTAGGTGTGCTAGTGGGAGTAGCCTGCACTTTAATTTGGACACATCTGCACAAGAACGATATGTTAGAATCAACAAAGTGTAGGTTGCGAGGAGGGTAGCGTCTATCAGCTGCCGAGACTACATCCCCTGAGGTAGTATTGTAGGTGCAATAAAACTTAGTTCCCCACGGCAATATTTGGAGTGTGCCTACACAGAAACTAATTTTAGTTTCAGTGAGCGCACTGTCTGCACCATGCAGGCACACTTGAAACAGGGCCCCCAAGGCAGCAGCAAAATGCAGACGAGCGGCGATGTTGGCGATGTGGGTGGGGATGTCCAGCTACGACATTGCTCAGACACTCCCTTTTTCTTGGAATATCTCTACACACTGTCGGGCTGTGAGGTCTACAAGGCTAGCTAAGCAGTTTTTAATATTGGGGCCTATGTGCTGGTGTTTGAGTAAACAGTGAGGAATAAGATAAGAGGACTTTTTGTAAATAATTAGATAAGGCAATAATGTCTGCTCTCTCTCCAAGATCAACCCATTTTATTAGGTTGTGATTTCAATTAGCAGAAACAGCTATTTCATATACAAAATATGTCCAAAGGTGCAATTTCCTATATATTTTAAACAGTACCTGTTGTACAACGAGTCATTGTAAACACATTAAAGGGAATCCAATTTTACAGGGACATGAAATTCAGTATTAAACTTTTTTGATTCTAATAGACTGTACAATTAAAAAAAGCATACCTAGGTAGGTTAAAAATGTGCATGGGCCTTGAACACTATATTTATAACATTGTTACAAACATTGTTGCAAACACTGCTTCTATATAGTCCTCAGGACATCTGTATGTTCCTGAGCCTATCTAGGCTGCTCTTATATAATGGATATCAAGAGAACCAAAGTAAGCTGTTGATTACAACCTTTTTTTCAATATTTATATTAATAGATGAAGATGAGCTATTTTCACAATCACAATCAGTCATTTGGATTATTTATCAGCAGCACTTTTTTCATTCTAGCTTTGGGGAAAAATGGCCCTATACTTAAAATGTATTAAAGGGTTACATTTTTTAGCTAAATTCAATCAACATAATACCAACCCTCAACAATACCAAACTTAAATATATATAATAAAGACACAACACTCAGGGTTGGGAGAAAAAAACACCTCCCCAACAGGGGAGGGGTTGCTTTATTAAATAAATAAATAAATAAATAAATAAATAAATAAATAAATAACTTTAATACTGAATAGCTACCCAGCTGGCAATATGATCTTGTCCTAATTAACCCTCTAAGGGGTGTTGCCACCCTGGGAATGAGGACCCCCTCATTTCGCCTACCTCTCCGCCCAAGGAAGATCGACCAGCGAGCCGACCTATCCCTACCCCCTCGGTGACTAGGGTCCTAAACGCCAACTTTTACTTTCCTTCTATGATGCTAACAGCCAATTGGAATTTTATGACACACCCCTTTCTGCAACGCTTGGGAAAGCATGACCCCATGCACACCCCCAACCTGACATTTTAGGGTTAAAGAAGTTTCCAACACTGGATAGTCAACGGTACCCCAGCCAAAAGACTGTTAGTCCCAAAGGGAGACCCCATACTACCAATTAATGCCTTTGGGCTTACCAAGGTCCACATGATTATGTAGCCCCCCGCCAAAGGAAACTAAGCCAGCTGCATTAGAACTGCACTCCTCCATCCGCTTCAGAACCTGTAAAAGAACAACCATGAACAAACACAAACAGGGAGGGCTGGGAGGGAAGACAAGAAACAGGTTAGTGATTTCACTTTCAGTTCTGCAGCTCTATTATCAGCTCTGTATCTCTGGCTCCTAAAGCTCCCCCCCTGCCCTGCAGGGAACACTTCCTTTTTAACTCATTAAATCTGTACTTCTATCGGACAAATGCACCTGATCCTTCCTGAACAGTCCAGTATAATCAATACGGATATTGTCATGCGTAACTACTTTCCCCCTTGAAGCCATCACCTCCTTACTGATATCCCTATTGAGTTTCCTCTTTACTCGAAAACCCACCTTCCTAGTAGACATATGCCTCCATATGTTTCTGGATACTCCCTTAAACTGAGTCCTCAGCCACCTAATATCCGAGACCATTACATCTGCCAAGTCTCCATCGGCATTGTCCCCACGTCGTTTCCCCCTAAATGAAGGAGAATAACATGAGGCCGGCCCCATCTCCTCCTAGCTTCAGCAACCTGTTCGGGCAGATGTGACCACAACATGCCCCTCCTACCCAACCACCTAATGGACACTGACTTCCTGCCTGCGATGCCGCCCAAATGGCCTCCCAATGTATATATGAGTGGCCAACAATCTAAATTCTTCTGCATCCCGTGTCCTGACATGAAAGAACAGCAAAAAACGATAAGGTCCTGGCTTCCAAAATAAAACCACAAAGCCAACTAAACAATTGAACTAAACAAATAGCATGCCCTCTATAACTAAAACTGCTTCAGGGGCCTGATATATTTCTTATACTGTGTAATGTAAAACTTGTAGCTAGACAAAGAACCAGAATGCTATGCTTAAACACCTGGTAGAATTTGTGCCAGCAAGTTAATAAGTCTTAGAGGTTCACAATAAAGATATAGGTTCCGTTACACAGTATGTGCTAATTGCTCTTTAGCAGACTCATGCATCTTACAGGAGTAGGTAGTTACTTAAACCAAACAGTCACAGGTTAAGCATTTCACTTGATCAAGTTAGTGAGTTCATAAGTGAATACAGATTAACCGAAACAGAATGCACCTTGTGGTATTATCTTAGATGATGCAATATTAAGGCATATGCATAAGGAGTTTGCTATAATATAAGATAGGTAAATGTAACTATCGTTACTATACTTGCGGTAGATCTGGTCCGGTCTGGCTCATCAAGAGCATGGTTGTAGCTTGGTGCCGAATCTACTTACAACTTGGCGTCTGATAATGCTTGTCCTGAGATCCGGGAGGTGAGCTGGTAGGAGTGAAGACACCGTGACCGGAATGTGCGGTCCTAACGAGGAAGTGATGTTTGCAGGCCGGAACTAGATTCGGCGTAGGAACTCCCGACTTGGTGTTGGTTCCGGAACTACTAGGAGCTGCTCAGAGTGAATGAAGGAGGATTCCCTGTAAACACCCAGGAGAAGGTTAGAATCCTATCCAGTAGTTCATAGAGAAGTAGGTGAATCCGATGAAGGGAATCTCTGTGAGTGCTTAGAAAAGTAAAATACTTAGAGTAGAGTTTTGACTTGAATAAGGATGGAGTGTTCGAGTAGAACATAGGCAACAGATTGCACAAAATAATCAAGCAAAGATGTGTGGAAAAGGAGAGGTTTTATAGGCAGGAAGGAAGTGAGTGGAATGTCTTAAAGGGACATTACATATCCCCCCACTCAGGACATCCTCACCGAGGATGAAGAAGAAGGTCTATCAGGGTATCAGAGATAGAAAGCCCTTATAATCTGTGGAGCATGGACATGGGACTTAGGAACCCATGAATCCTCCTCGGGACCGTATCCCTTCCAATGGAGGTGGTACTCCAGACGATCTCGAGAGATTCTGGAGTCCAAAATGGAATCAAGCTCAAACTCTTCCTGACTATTCAACCGAATGGGAAGCGGTGGTGCCTGTGGTTGAGACCGAGAAGCACTCGAGATATACGGTTTTAGAAGTGAAACATGAAAAGTGGAGTGAATTTTATACCTTCTTGGTAAGTCCAGAGTAACAGACGTTGGACTCAAAATTCGAGTAATGGGAAAAGGACCAATGAATTGGCTGGCCAGCTTCTTTGAGGGCACTGCGAGTTTTAGGTATTTAGTGGAGAGTCAGACCCGATCCCCTAGTTTGTAATTCGGGCATGGCCTGTGTTTCAGATCATAATAAAGTTTTTGTCCGGCCTTAGCAGTGCTTAAATCTTCCTTTAATGGTGTCAAAGTGCTTTGCAGATTGGTTAGGTATGTTGATGATGAAGAAGAAGTCCTTCTAGCTTGTGAAAGTGAGATGGATTGAGGATGGTATCCATAAGTAGCGAAAAAAGGTGTTACTTTGGTGGAAGATGAAACTGAATTGTTGTAAGAATACTCCGCTAAAGGAAGTAAAGTGATCCAATCATCCTGTGAGTGATATAACAACGTAAATATTGTTTGAGTAACCCGTTCACTCTTTCTGTGAGGCCATTTGCCTGCGGATGATAAGATGAGGTTAGTCTCGGTTGTATACGTAAACTAGTACAAAGTGCCTTCCAAAAGTGGGAGGTGAACTGAGTGCCGCAATCGGTAATGATGGAATTTGGAATTCCATGTAAGCGTACAATGTTGTTAATGAAGGCGTCTGCAGTTTCAATAGCAGTAGGAAGTGTTTTCAATGGTATAAAATGCGCCAACTTGGTCAAGTGATCGACCCCTACCATTATGGTATTATGGTTTTGAGATGAAGGAAGTTCTACTATGAAATCCATAGAAATCAGCATCCAAGGTAAATCTGGTATGGGTAACGGAGTTAGATATCCAATGGGTTTCTTTCTTACAGTTTTGTTTCTAGCACAGACATCATAGGAATTGATATAGTCCTGGATAGAATCTGCCATTTGGGGCCACCAAAAATCCCTGCAAAGTAGGTCTTTGGTTTTATGTATGCCTGGATGACCTGACAGTGGGCCGTCATGGTAGTGGTTTAGGATGAAATTCCGTAATTGTTTTGGTATGTATAGCTTTTTATGATATGTGTAAAGGCCAGTGTTTTCTTTTATTAGATGGGTTAGCTTAGGTAGGTCATCAGTTTGAAGTGCTCTGATAATGTCATGCTCAAATGTTGATAATTGTCCTATTATTTTATGTGTGGGTATTAAAAACATGGTTTGATCTGGCCTTGAGTTTTGTTCATGGATGCGGGACCATGCGTCAGCTTTAGTGTTTAGGTTACCAGGTCTATAAGTAATCAGGAAGTTAAACCTATCCAAGAATAATGTCCAACGTACTTGACGGGAGGAGAGAGTTTTACTTTGGCGTAAATATTGGAGGTTTTTATGGTCTGTGTATATTATGAAAGGGGTCTTTGTGTCTTCTAGTATATGTCTCCATACTTCTAGCGCTGATTTTGCAGCTAACAACTCTTTGTCCCCTATGGAATAATTAACTTCTGCAGGTTGTAGGGTTCTGGAGTAATAGGCTATGGGGTGTTGTATGTTGTCTAATTCTGACTTTTGAGAAAGGACTGCCCCAATACCAGTGTCTGAAGCATTTGCTTCTACTATAAACTGACAAGTGTGGTCTGGTAAATTCAATATAGGACTAGGAGCTGACATGAATCTATCTTTTAATAAGATGAAAGTCTTCTCAGCGTCAGGTGACCAGGTAAATTTAGTATTTTTCTTAGTTAATACGGTCAAAGGTTTAACAAGTGTTGAGAAGTTATGAATAAATTTACGATAAAAGTTGGTGAAACCCAGAAATCTCTGTAAGGATTTTACGTTAGTGGGTCTTGGCCAATCCTTTATGGCAGATCCAGTCGGATTTGATCTGGTGTTACAATGTATCCAAGAAACTTTATCTCATGTACATGAAAAAGGCATTTCTCAATTTTGGCAAATAATCTGTGTTCACGCAAACGTGTCAATACCCACCTAACATGTAGAATTTGTGCCAGCAAGTTAATAAGTCTTAGAGGTTCACAATAAAGATATAGGTTCCGTTACACAGTATGTGCTAATTGCTTTTTAGCAGACTCATGCAGCTTACAGGAGTAAAACCAAACAGTCACAGGTTAAGCATTTCACTTGATCAAGTTAGTGAGTTCATAAGTGAATACAGATTAACCGAAACAGAATGCACCTTGTGGTATTATCTTAGATGTTGCAATATTAAGGCATATGCATAAGGAGTTTGCCATAATACAAGATAGGTAAATGTAACTATCGTTACTATACTTGCGGTAGATCTGGTCCAGTCTGGCTCATCAAGAGTGTGGTTGTAGCTTGGTGCCGGATCTACTTACAACTTGGTGTCCGATAATGCTTGTCCTGAGATCCGGGAGGTGAGCTGGTAGGAGTGAAGACACTGTGACCGGAATGTGCGGTCCTAACGAGGAAGTGATGTTTGCAGGCCGGAACTAGATTCGGCGTAGGAACTCCCGACTTGCTGTTGGTTCCGGAACTGCTGGGAGCTGCTCAGAGTGAATGAAGGAGGATTCCCTGTAAACACCCAGGAGAAGGTTAGAATCCGGTCCAGTAGTTCATAGAGAAGTAGGTGAATCCGATGAAGGGAATCTCTGTGAGTGCTTAGAAAAGTAAAATACTTAGAGTAGAATTTTGACTTGAATAAGGCTGGAGTGTTCGAGTAGAACATAGGCAATAGATTGCACAAAATAATCAAGCAAAGATGTGTGGAAAAGGGGAGGTTTTATAGGCAGGAGGGAAGTGAGTGGAATGTCTTAAAGGGACATTACATACTGCCCCGAAGACCAACGACCCTTAGCCTTGATCTGCCCCTCTGGACAACCCAACATGGCCGCATCGGTGGCTGACCCGATGCGAAAAGAATGAGGAGCCATGAACACAGGATCCCATCCCAAACTACAAACTACCCTCCTCAACACAGATCTAAATTGATACTGGGAGAAAAAGGACCCATCCTCATGAACCAAAAACAACCCATCTACCCCAGGCCTGATTTTTATAAATTTCTCACATAGCAAAACTGGACATATCGATGGCTCTACCTGCGACAGCAAATTGAGCCATCTACCCTTCCCTGCCTGATCTGTTTTAGATCTAGGAACAAACACTAGAACTGCCTGATCAACTTATCTAACGTGATCCTTCAATAAACCCAATCTCGGAGAAGTTTTGGATCGCGCTACCAATTTGCTATTTCTAAGGGCTGCAAAATACGCCAAAGAAAATGCTAGTGAGAATAACAATACTTCGAAGCTGGAGTCACATATCACCCCTAGCTGTCCTATCAACTGTGCTAGCCTAACCCCCTAACCTACGCACTCCTTTCAGAGCCCCCCTAGCCAAAAAACTCTTAGTGACATCCTCTACTCCATACAGTTTAGAGAAAAATGCCACTGCCGCTGCCTTACCCACTATAGCACCAGGGGATAAACCTGCCATTTCTAGGGAACCCAACCAGCTTATGAACAACTGTACAGAAGGAGTCCTCCATGTGGTATCAAATAACGTTAAAAAATTACCCCACTCATACCAAGCCACACTGTATGCCTGGCAAGTCCTAGGTGCTAGCGAACCCTTCAACAGCCTTAGCACAGCTCCCCAGAACTCACCACCTGCCAGAGATATGTTGGACACCCGTTACCCCGGACCTCTGCCCCCTGGTGCTAATTCCCTAAACTGAGCCCACTTAAACCGTGATAGAGCATCAGCAATCTCATTATGAACCCCTGGAACATGTCTAGCTCTAAACACAATGTTATGCCTCAAGCATCTAAGCACTAACTGCCTCAGAACATTTACCACAGGTGGAGAATTAGCGGAAAGCCTGTTAATGGCGTAAACCACGATTTGATTGTCGCACCAAAAAACTACCGCCCTATTCTGTAACTTCTCCCACCACAGCAACCAAGATATGGAATTACTCCAAGAGGGTCAGATTCCTGACTATACCTACACTGTTCCAATCCTGCTGCCATGGTGAAGCACACCACAGGCCATCAAAATAAGCCCCAAAACCTGCACTACCTGCTGCCTCTGTGTACAGGTTTAACTCCCTAATAGAAACCAGAGAAGCCCTCCAGATCCTAACCCCATTGAAGTCTTTCAGAAAGCACAGCCATACTCACAAATCAGCTATGATAGCCTTAGAGAGTGTAATACGTGACCTGGGGTTGGTTAAACCCCTCGTGGTGGCCTCCAATCTTCTTTTAAAAATCTTACCCATGGGCATGATTGAAACTCTCTCAAGGTAGCATGACCTGTGTCCAGGAAGACCGAAATGGACGCAGTGACAGCCTGCATTTTTACCAGCAGAAGTCTACACTCCTTGGCCACTGTATCCACCTCGATCCCCAGGAAAACAAGACATGTAGCTGGACCCTCAGTTTTTTCACTAGCTAACAGAACCCCAAACTCAGCCATCAAAGATTGCATCGTCCCCCTTGCAGTTCCTAAAAACAGAAAGTCATCCAGATAATGTGCCACCTGACCAAGGCCGGACCTGCACACCACCGCCCAATGAAGAAATTAACTAAAACTTTCAAAATATGCACAAGAGATGGCACATCCCATTGGTACCGACCCCCAGCCCTGCAACCCATCAAATGAAAACTATCTGGATGTATAGGTAATAGACAGAACACTGATTCGATGCCCACTTTGGCCATCTCTGCCTCCACCCCTAAACTCTGTACAATAGCCAATGCCGACTCAAACGATTGATAGGCCACTGACGTGTCAGACTCATCAAGCGCATCGTTTACTGAATTCCCCTTTGGGTGTGACAAATGCTGAATGAGTCTGAACCTGCCCGGTTCCTTCTTGGACGCAATGCCCAATGGGGACATAACTAGATTCTCAAGCAGAGGGGACAAAAAAGGGCCCGTCATCCTACCCAATCTGACCTACTTCTCTATTTTTTCTTGCAAGGCTTCTGGAAACTGGTACGCCGATTTTAAATTGCGAAACGCAAAAGGGGGACAAACTAACTTTTGAACTGGGATCTTAAAACCATAAGATAAACCTACCTGCAAAAATTCCGGCATCTCCCTATTTGGGTAATTCCTATGAGCTCTAATTCATTGGTGTGTGAGCCCTTTCCCGCAGAAACCTGCCTGAACTGCTGCTTGCCCACATAACTGTCCCTCTTCCTATTACAGTCGTTCCCAGGGTGGGTACCACTGCAGTAAATGCACACATGCCTAAAGAGGCATTGTGTTCCCCTGTCGCATGACTTTTCCTGAAAATGCCAGCATTCCCTGCTCCCTTTCTTCTGAAAGGAGCGATTCTGCTGCCCAGGACTAAATGCTTTCACTGGCACTGCAACCGTGTTATCCAAGAGATCAAGGTTGGACCATAGGTCCATTTCCTTCATCCCAAAGGTTAGAACTGCGTTTGCGTCTAACATTCTCCTAAACTGGGCATCATATTTCCGCCACGCTGTACCCTTGCCTCTTTCATGGATGTTATCAATAACTTCCATATACTTGAGTACATTGACTGCTTGATTAGGATTGGCCTCTATGTAACAAGAAGCAAAAACCCTAAAGCAACGCATCCACTCCTGATAAGTCTCTGGTCTCTTAATCTTCTTATCCCCTGTACCATCCTCGGCCATCTCCCTAACCTGGTACGCCGCCCTAGATAATTCGAAAATCTTTACGTAGCGCCCTTCCCTGATTTTTCTTGCAATCCTGGGTTTTAAATGTGAATGTAGAGAACGCACTATGCAACGGTAAGTAACTGCTGTACAAGCCACCCCACCTTTCTTCCCTTTGCTAGCATCCCCTAGTACTGCCACTGCCCCATGAGCCTATACTTCTTCACCGCCTGCAGCTATGCTATGTACCCCAACTTTCATAGATGTCTTACCCACTAACTTCCTAATTTTTCTAAACAATTTATGATGTCCCTCATCCTTCAGCCCTATGGAGCTATCTGAGTAACCCTGAAGTAGATGAGTCATCAACCCTAGTGTGTGGTATAAGTGCAAGCTCACCGCTTCCAGGTGCCGCTACAGTTCTGCCTGCTGCTGCCCCAGTCTGCGAGGAACCAGAAGAACCATCCACACCTTTCTCTCCCGCCGCCGGTCCACCCTTTAACGCACTGCCAGTATCCACGCCACCATCCTGTGCTTTATCCGTAGTAGCGGGGACCTGTGGAACAAAAGGAAAAGTGGGAGCAACACAGGGAGAAACAAGCTGCCCTGAGGACCCCCCAGTCGCACCCCTAAACACCATAGACCCTGTAGAATTCCCCCCTGACAAATGCCTCAATATCAGTCTTTTCTTTTAAAATTGCCATAAGATCCATATGTCCCACTTTTATAATTGATCCCACATGTACCGCGGAGTACCTACCGGCCCTAATGGCCCTTTAATTGCAACCTGACCCTTTCCAATAATCTGTTAGGCTTATTTCCGCCTTTATTGCTCACAGTCCCCTTTTTTGCTGCCTTTCTCCCCCGAGTGAGAGGCCCCCCGGACCTCCCGCTACCCCCTGTGGCTCCACCTACCTGTAAGAAGCCGACAGCAGGGACCTGATGTCCCATGGGCCTGGAGCTACCTGCGACCACTCCTGCTCCGTCCATCACCGCAATACTAACTGATTGCATAGCTGGTCTCAAGATGGCGACTGGAAGTGTGGTGGGCAGGGCCTGAACGCGCACGTGCAACAGAACAGTTCCACTCCCTGTATCCTCACGAAGCACCTCCAGAAATGGCGCATGGGGCCTCCTCTCCATCCCCCTCTGTCCGGAGACAAAAGAGGGGGATGGTGACTCTCTCCCACTCCCGGAGAGAAACGCATCTCCGGGGAGTACAGCAGCAGATCAACCACTGATTGGGGAGCAACAGCCAGATTCCAGCTAGGAACCGGCTGCCCCACTAAACCCAAGGACTGTGAGGCACTAGACAGTGACAGAGAGGTAACAGTAGGGACAGAGAATCTAACAGAAGAGGGCGGGAGAATAGAGGGGCGATGAGGGGATACAAGGGGGGAAGAGGAAGATACGGACACAATAGGGAACAGAGAAGGGGAAGAAAAAACAGGGCAAGAAGAAGAGACAGGCAGGGAAATAGAGTAAGCAGGGAAAAAAGAAGGAGAAAACGCGGAGCACACAGACACAGAAACAGGCTAAGAGACAGGCAAATTAGAAACTACAGGAACCACAATAGAAGAAAGAGGGATATCACAACTAGCAGTAACCACAGGCTTTTTCTTTCTTGCAGGGGCATCCTCTTCCTCAACAAATCTTCGTGGAACCTTTGCAGAACGCTTGGACCTCTCCATGATGCAACCTGCAAGACAAGAAACAGGTTAGTGATTTCACTTTTAAGTTCTGCAGCTCTATTATCAGCTCTGGATCTCCACCTCCTCAAGCTCCCCCCACCTGCCCTGCAGGTAACACGTCCTTTCTTTTTAACTCATCCTTATTTTTTCCTTCCTTTCAAAAAATTACCCCTTAAATTGTTACATACCTAAATAGGTTCTCCACTTTCCTAGTCCTTTTTTTCTGATGACAAATAATGAACCACACGTTTACTGGACTACTTTTCAGTTGTTGATTTTAACTTCTAAAAGGACTTGTTATAAACCTCAGACAACACTTTTTGATTCATTATCAAGTACTTTATTACGTTTTTCGGTGTAATATTGGTTTTGCTCTTGGGCAAAACACAGTGAAATTACCCCACCATATAGGATGACATTAGGAAACAAACAAATGTAAACATCACCTTAATCAATTAAAGTTAAATAATTAATAATAATCACTTTTACATTAATACAAATTAGCAAACTCAATAACCCAACAAATACACATGACTACTTTACCAATAATGCCCTTGTTCAAATCCAGTTCTCTATAGTTTTAAAGAACAACAGGTTAAGTTCACATATCATCCGTTAGCAATACTACACATTATTAAAAGTAGAGATGTGCGTATTGGCTTAGGATGTAAATTCATCCAAATTTTGCTGTGTGTTTTTGCGAAAGAGAGTGTGTTTGAGAATGTTTCTGTGTGTGTCTGAGTCTTTTTGTGTGTATGTCTGAGTCTTTTTGTGTGTGTCTGAGCATTTCTGTGTGTGTGTATGTGTGTGAGTGTTTCTGTGTATATATGTATGCGTATGTATCTATGTATGTATCTTTGTGTGTCTGAGTGTTTGGGTGCATGTGTGCACGTTTGTGTGTCTGTGCGTGAGTGTTTGTATGTGTATCGGAGTGTTTCTGTTTGTGTGTGTGAGAGTGTTTCTATGCGAGAATGTTCCTTTGTGTGTGTTTGAGTGTTTTTTGTGTGTGTCTGAGCGTTTTTATGTGTGAGTGTTTCTATGTATGTTTGAGTGAGTATCTATGTATGTGTCTAAGTGTGTTTGTGTGTGGGTGCGTGTATGTGTGTGTGAAAGAGGGTGTTTGTGTCTCTGTGTGTGACTGTGTGTGTGTCTGAGTGAGTGTTTTAGTGTGTGTGTCTGAGTATTTTTGTGTGTGTGTGTGAGAGAGTGTTTCTGTTTCTGAATGTTTCTTCATGTGCGTCTAAATGTTATTGTGTGTGTTTGAGCATTTCTCTGTGTGTGTGAGTGTTTCTGTGTGAAAATGTTTCTGTGTGTGTATCTATGAGTGTGTATCTATGTGTGTGTGTGTGTGTATGTAAAAATGTGGGTGTGTTTATGTATGAGTGTATCTATGTATGTGTGTGTATGTTAGAGTGTGTGTTTTTGAGTGTATGTATACATTAGTGGGTATGTATATGTTTATGTGTGTGTATGTAAGAGTGTTTGTGTATGTGTTTATGACAGTGTGTATATGTATGATTGTGGTTGCAAAGGTATGTGGTGTGATGGCACTGGGTTTGGGGGGAAAAAGTTTGAAGAACCCTGGTGACATAATAGAAACCTTCAAATATTACTAGGAACAAGCTACACGCCCCCCCCCAACATTAGTGACACAGAGGAAAATCAACTACTAATGCAAATAGGATAAGCTGCTAATAATACCAGTGCTGTATTTATGGGAGATTTTAACTACCTCAACATAAACTGGGCCAATGAAAGTAGTAATACAGCTAAGGGAGATAGATTTGTGAATGTTCTCAAGGATAGCTTCTTGTCACAATTAATAGAGGAGCCAACTAGGAATAAAGCTATATTGGATTTAGTGCTATCAAACCTTACAGAAATAATATCAAACATAGAAGTAAAAAAACATTTGGGTAACAGTGATGATAACATGGTCACTTTTGAAATCACTCTCCATAAGCAATGTTATACGGGTTCAACTAAGACTTAAAATTTTAAGAAAGCAATATGCAATGATTTAAGGAAATCATTAAATAACATTGGGACAAAGTATTCTCTATTAAAAATACTGATGATAAATAGATAACATTTAAAAGTTTGTTAAATAAATATACATATCAACACATGCCACATGGTTATAAAAGTAAAAGAAATAATCCAAGCCAATATGGCTAAATAAAAGTGTGTTAATAAAATACATAGGGCATTTAAATTATTCAGAGAAACATTAACATTCCAAATATATAAGAAATGTAACAAAGCATGCAAAAAAGCAATCAAATTAGCCAAAATTGAAAATGAAAGATTAATTGCAAAGGATTCTAACCTTAAAAATACGTAAATTGCAAAAATATCTAAGGGCTAGATTACAAGTGAAGCAGTTTTTTTTTTGCTTGGATTTTCATTTTTGCTCTTGCGGCATTGCATTCGTATTACAAGTTCCAGAAATCTTATTTTGGGCTAGAGTTAACCCAAATAGTGCGAAAAACCTAACTTAAGTATTTGCTTGCGCATTCCACCATAGAGATCAATGGAGAAAAAAAAAGTGGAAAACAAACCTAACAGACTCGATCACGCAAACTCCATCACCTTTTTGCATTCCCATAGAAGTCAAAAACACTCATCACCCAACAACAAAGCATATTCGCATTAATAGATGTGAAATATTTACGGTAAATTCCACCTTAAAAACATCAGTAAAATTAGACATTTCCTTACACAAGACACAACTAAGATTTTAATTCACTCTCATATCCTTTCCCGCCTTAATTACTGCAACTCTGTCCTCTCTGGTCTCCCCATCTGCCACCTAGCTCCTTTACAATCCATAATGAATGCCTCTGCAAGGCTCATCTTACTTACACGTTGCTCTTCATCTGTTGCACATCTGCCAATCCCTTCACTGGCTTCCTCTTGCCTCTAGGATTAAACACAAAATTCTCACTCTTGCATACAAAGCCCTCAACTGCACTGCTCCCCCCAATATCTCAGACCTTGAGGCCCATTTATCAAGCTCCGCATGGAGCTTGAGGGCCTGTGTTTCTGGCGAGTCTGAAGACTCGCCAGAAACAGCAGTTATGAAGCAGCGGTCTAAAGTCCGCTGCTCCATAACCCTGTCCGCCTGCTCTGAGCAGGCGGACAGGAATCGCCACAATTCAACCCGATCGAGTATGATCGGGTTGATTGACACCCCCCTGCTGGCAGATCTCCGCATTCACTAATGTCTGTCGGACTTGATCTGCACTTTCGGATCAGGTCCGACAGACATTTGATAAATAGGGCTCCTTGTATCCAGATACTCTCCCTCCCGTCCCCTTCGCTCTGCTCATGACCTCCTACTCTCCTCCTCTCTTGTTACCTCCTCACATTCCCATTAACAGGATTTCTCCAGACTGGCTCCCACCTTGTGGAACCCTCTGCCTCGCTCCACAAGACTCTCCCCTAGTTTTGAAAGCTTCAAGCGCTCCATAAAAACTCTACTGTTCAGGGATGCATGCAGGCCTAATTTACCACGTTCAGAGTACCCGTAGCTCTGCAAGCAAAGTTTCCAATTGCGGCAGTTCCGGTGAACGTCAGGAAGGAACATCGACATCATACCACACAGAGGAGCCGGGTCCGAATAAGACTTTACTGCTGCAGTGCTGAGTATTGAGCACCCGAAAAGAGAATGTTATACATTGTGTTCACTGGATGAAATTCATCTTGTTTTAACTGCATTATTTTTATTAAACATTGTAAGTGCAATTTTTACTGTGCGTTATTGGGTGTTGTGTATAATTGCACTTGAGTCTTTTTTTGTGCTTTTTTCTTTTAGAGTGACAGCTTCTGTCCTACTCAATTTGGTGTGAAGGATACATTTGGCAAAAATAAGCAGCAGGGGACTCTATGCATAAACGGATCTTATAAATTTGACTGGTAAAGTTGAAGACACCATATTTTGTTCATAATTGTATATAAAATGTGTATGTATATGATATGATAGGGCTAGTTTGTGCCTTTTAAACTAAGGACTAATTTTGATATATATATATATATTGTGTATATTTTAAGACCTAAGTAGTGAATTTTTATTTTATTTATAAGAATTGTATTCTAGAGAGGGCTGTTAGCGCCAATTAGTTGGTGTGTATGCATACACATACACTAACCTTTCTTTATACCAGTTCCTCTCCTCCATTGCTATCCCCTGAACCCCTTTAGCATGTAAGCCTAAGAGTCCAGCTGTTCGTAGATCACCTTCTTAAGAGCTGACTACAACAGTGCAAGTCTTGGCAGGGCCCTCTAACCATGTGATCCCTATAATTGTTTTGTTGTACTCCGCATTTGTTTATAGCGCTGCGGAATCTGTTGGCGCTTTACAAATAACCGATAATAATAATAATAAATATATAGTTAAAATATTTATTAAAAATGTATATTGCATAAATATGTTTTGTCATGTTTTTATCTGCTTAATGGCAAAGGGCTATAATGCACTTATGTATATGTTTATATGTGTACATACTGTATATATTAATGTTTTTATATGTACACACATATATATATATATATATATATACATGCAAATACATAGGCCTAGATAACGAGTTTTGCGTTAGAGGCTATGTGGTGCTAACGAGCATTTTTGTCTCACCGCTCACTTACATGCAGCGCTGGTATTACGAGTTTTCAGAAACTCTACGTTAAAAGACAAGAAGTGAGCGTTGAGCAAAAATTTGCTCATTACCGCACTCCAATACCAGCGCTGCTTAAGTCAGCGGTGAGCTGGTCGTACGTGCTCATGCACGATTTCCCCATAGGAGAGCTGGCTGAGAAAAAGTCTAACACCTGCAAAAAAATCAGCTAAAACTCAGTAACACAGACCCACTGATTTCTAGGGGGAAATAAAAATTATGTCTAAACCCCTAATCTTACACTTTTTAACACCTAATCTGCCGCCTCCAACATTGCAGACACCTACATTATACTTATTAACCCCTAATCTGCCGCCCCTGACATCGCCGACACCTACATTATACTTATTAACCCCTAATCTGCTGCTCCGGACACCGCCGCCACCTACATTATATGATAGGAACAGCCAATAGAATGCGAGCTCAATCCTATTGGCTGATTGGATCAGCCAATAGGATTGAACTTCAATCCTATTGGCTGATTGCATCAGCCAATAGGATTTTTTTCTACCTTACGGAATCTAAGGGACACCATCTTGGAAGACGTCACTTAAAGGTACCTTCATTCATCTTTAGTCGGATGAAGAGGATGCTCCGTGTCGGATGTCTTGAAGATGGACCCGCTCCGCTCCAAATGGATGAAGATAGAAGATGCCATCTAGATAAAGACTTCTGCCCGTCTGGAGGACCACTTCGCCCGACTTGGATGAAGACTTCTCCCGGCTTCGTTGAGGACTTCGGCTCGGCTTGGATGAAGACTTCTCCTGGTAAGTCGATCTTCAGGGGGTTAGTGTTAGGTTTTTTAAGGGTGTATTGGGTGGGTTTTATTTTTAGGTTAGGGTTTGGGCCTGCAAAAGAGCTAACTGCCCTTTAAAGGGCAATGCCCATCCAAATGCCCTTTTCAGGGCAATGGGGAGCTTAGGTTTTTTTAGATAGTATTTTATTTGGGGGGTTGGTTGTGTGGGTGGTGGGTTTTACTGTTGGGGGGGTTGTTTGTATTTTTTTTTTACAGGCAAAAGAGCTGATTACTTTGGGGCAATGCCCCGCAAAAGGCCCTTTTAAGGGCTATTGGTAGTTTAGTTTAGGCTAGGGTTTTTTTTTTATTTTGGGGGGCTTTTTTATTTTGATAGGGCTATTAGATTAGGTGTAATTAGTTTAAATATCTGTAATTTGTTTATTATTTTCTGTAATTTAGTGGTTTTTTGTACTTTAGCTAATTTAATTTAATTTAATTTAGGTAATTGTATTTAATTTAGTTAATTTATTTAATTATAGTGTAGTGTTAGGTGTTATTGTAACTTAGGTTAGGTTTTATTTACAGGTACTTTTATATTTATTTTAGCTAGGTAGTTATTAAATAGTTAATAACTATTTAATAACTATTCTATCTAGTTAAAATAAATACAAACTTGCCTGTAAAATAAAAATAAACCCTAAGATAGCTACAATGTAACTACTAGTTATATTGTAGCTAGCTTAGGGTTTATTTTATAGGTATTTAGTTTTAAATAGGAATAATGTAGTTAATGATAGTAATTTTCTTTAGATTTATTTTAATTATATTTAAGTTAGGGGGTTTTAAGGTTAGGGTTAGACTTAGATTTAGGGGTTAATAACTTTAATATAGTGGCAGCGACGTTGAGGGCGGCAGATTAGGGGTTAATAAATGTAGGTAGGTGGCGGCGATGTTAGGGATGGCAGATTAGGGGTTAATAATATTTAACTAATGTTTGCGAGGCGGGAGTGTGGCGGTTTAGGGGTTAATATGTTTATTATAGTGGCAGCGACGTTGGGGGTGGCAGATTAGGGGTTAATAAGTGTAGGTAGGTTGCGGCGACATTGGGGGTGGCAGATTAGGGGTTAATAAATATAATGTAGGTGATGGCGATGTTGGGGGCAGCAGATTAGGGGTTCATAAATATAATGTATGTGGCGGCGGTGTCCGGAGCGGCAGTTTAGGGGTTAAAATTTTTATTATAGTGTTTGCGATGCGGGAGGGCCTCGGTTTAGGGGTTAATAGGTAGTTTATGGGTGTTAGTGTACTTTTTAGCACTTTAGTTATGAGTTTTATGCTACGGCGTTGTACCATAAAACTCTTAACTACTGACTTTTAAATGCGTTAGGACTCTTGGAGGTAGAGGGTGTACCGCTCACTTTTTGGCCTCCCAGGACAGACTCGTAATATCAGCGCTATGGAAGTCCCATAGAAAAAAGACTTTACAAAGTTTACGTAAGTCGTTTTGCGGTAAGGCCAAAGAAGTGTGCGGTGACCCTAAACCTTCAACCTTTAAGGACCTCTTAAAGGAACATTAAACCCAAAAAATGTCTTTCATGATTCAGGTAGAGCATGCAATTTTAAACATTATTCCAATTTACTTCTATTATCTAATTTACTTCATTCTTTAGATATCCTTTGTTGAAGAAATAGCAATGCACATGGGTGAGCCAATCACATGAGGAATCTATGTGCAGCAACCAATCAGCAGCTATTGAGCCTATCTAGATATGCTTTTCAACAAAGTATATCAAGAGAATGAAGCAAATTAGATAATAGAAGTAAATTAGAAAGTAGTTTAAAATGGCATGCTCTTTCTAAAACATGAAAGAAAAAAATTGGGTTTCATGTCCCTTTAACGCTGCTTTTTTACCCTAACGCACAACTCGTAATCAAGCCGATATTTAGCAATATATATGTATGTGTCTCAAGTACCTGCCTTTTTTTTCTAACATCCGAGATCTTTTATCTTTGAGCCCTTATAACTTTTTTGTGCAATATTTTTTTAAAATATTTTTTATTAGACAGTGTTAATTTGAGTGTAAGTATGTGTTTTGTAATGTATTTTTGAAGTGTTTTGTGCAACATTTTTTGTATCGGAAAACAGTTAACTACAGCTCTGAGATCACGGAAAGGATTGAAGCGTAAAGGATGATTGCGTTCATATCAGTGAAATGAAAATGGCTATCAAAAACACGATTGCACTAGCGCAAAACCATTTGAGCTTCACTTGCAATCTAGCCCTAAGAAGGAAAATATAGGTACATTAAAATCTGTGAAGGGTAGAATGATTAACAGTGACAGGGAGAAGACTGAGGTAGTAAACCAGTTCTTTTCTTCAGTATACACAACAGAGGAACCAATGGGAGATACTTTGAAACAAACTAGAACATACAAGCCCATACCATTAACTGGGTTATCTCTAGAGGATATCAGGAAAAAACTCAATAACATTAAGGTAAATAAAACTCCAGGCCCAGATGTAAAACACCTTATGGTTTTATGTGAACTTGGCACTATTATAGCCAAATCTCTATTCTTGATTTTTAAAAACTCATTATCCTCAGGCATAGTACCCTAGGACTGGGATAAAGCTGATGTGGTGCCACATTTTAAAAAGGGAGGCAGGGCTGATCCAGGAAGCTATAGACCAGTTAGTCTGACATCAGTAGTGGGGAAGATACTTAAAGGAATCTTAAGGGATAATAATGATGAGTATATACATGTAAATAAGATTATGGGGTCGATTTATCAAGCTCTGTATGGAGTTTGATGTCCCTTGTTGTCGGAAACAGAAGTTATGAAGCAGCATCTAAAGACCGCTGCTCCATAACTTGTCCGTCTGCTCTGAGGCCGTGGACAGAAATCAACCTGATCGAATACTGTTATGCTTTGATCTAATCTTATAAGATTGAGGGGAATCTCAACTGCAGACCTGAATAATATTATGGTTGTACGCCTTTAAATATAATGGTTAATAAGTATTTACTATTAGCAACCAGATATTAGGGCAGTTTATAAAGATACTTTGTACCCAGCCTGGGAAGTACCTGGAAGACTTAGGGCAAATGTTACTATCCCTTAGGTGGAACTCTGTAACTTTAACCTCAATTCCCAGAGGTTCCCTGTTTACCGGAGGTGTGCACGTTATCACAGTAATCAGTGACCGAGCTCAGTTCCTATGCAGCGATAGTAATTATCTCGAGGTTGTTTTGCCAGACCGTAATGAAAGCTGAACTTGGCTCTGTGTACGAACGGAGGAACTACCCCAGTGTGAGGAGGATAACTTCCAAGGTACTTAGGTAGCGTGGTTCATGTGGCTGGTAGTGAAGCGGAGCGAGCGACTCACAGCTGATTAGGCCAAAAGGCTGACTGAGTGAAAGACTACGGCTGTAGCTTCTTAGTGTGCGGAAAGAAGAAACAGTTTAGGACAACGATCCTTTTGATAGATAAGATTAGGTAACCTGTTCCTTCTCCTTAGTGGAAGGAAACTTGTAATCCACAGAATTAGCGTGAATCTAGAGGTGTATTACTTCCAATTCCAGTACACAAACAATACTGAAGCAATGGGTTAGGGGCGTGGAAGGTTTAAATATTCTTTGGGAGGTGAGGTGTGCAATTAAAGGGACAGCAGACTGGTGAAGTCTTTGAATTCATGACAAATACGATCGGGTTGATTGACACCCCCTGCTAGCGGACGATTGGCCGGGAATCTGCAGGGGACGGCATTGCACCAGCAGTTCACAAGAACTGCTGGTGCAATTATAAATGCAGACAGCGTATGCTGTCGGCATTTATCGATATGCAGCGGACATGATCATATCATGTCCAGTCGCACATTAATAAATATACCTCTTTGAGTTCAAATCAGCATGTTTAATGACAAATAGATAATGTAAAACTAGTCTAATTATATTCTACAAGGAAGTAAGTATACATTTACATAAAGGAGAATTAGTTGATGTAATATACTTGGCTTTTGCAAAGGTGTTTGGTACAGTGCCACATGAGAGATTAATGTACAAAATTAAGGGACTGAAAATAGCTGAAACTTTTATCTCATGAATTAAAAACTGGATAAAAGACCGGGAGCAACAAGAAGTAGTAAATGGATCATACTCAGATTGGACAAAGGTAATCAGTGGAGTCCCACAGGGATCAGTACTGGGCCCTGTTCTTTTTAATATTTTTCTTAATGACTTGAAGCAAAGAATGAATAGCAACATCTCAATTTTTGCAGATGACACAAAATTGTGTAAGATCATTAGGTCAATGCAGGAGGAAATTGCTTTGCAGGGGGATCTACAAAAAATAGAAGAATAGGCAGGTAAATGAAAAATGTAATACAGATTTAATACTGGAAAATGCAAGGTTCTACATTTTGGAAGTAAACATAAGCAGGCAACCTATTATTTAAATGGGACTAGACTTTGCAACACAGAAGAGGAAAGGGATTTGGGAGTACTTATAGATAACAAGCTAAGGATGGGTGCACTGCACAATGCAGGGCAGCGGCTTCTACGGCTAATAAGATACTAGCATGTATTAAAAGAGACATTGATGCAAGAGAGGAAAGCATAATTATGTCACTATATAAATCTCTGGTAAGACCTCACCTTCAGTATGGAGTGCAGTTCTTGGGACCAATCTTAAAAAAATACATTGCAGATTTAGTTCAAAACTAATAAGGGGAATGCAGAATTGGAGCTATGAGCAGAGGTTAACCAAACTGGGTCTGTTTTCTCTAGAAAAAATGCGCTTGAGAGGTGACACAATTACTTTAGATAAATATATTCAAGGCCTATATACAGAGATGGCGGCAGCTCTGTTTATTACAAGAAAATTGTTTGTGATAAGAGGTCCCAATTTGAGGCTGGGGGAAAGGAGATGTAATCTGCTGTAATGTAAATGTTTTTTCACTGTAAGTGCAATCAAATTGTGGAACTTATTACCTAAGGAGGTACTGAATGTCAATACCTTAGATACATTTAAAAAGGGTTTAGATACATTTCTGGCTAGAAGCAGAATTAAGGGATATGATTGCTTTTGTTAAATGGGTCACCTTTTTAATGGCATTAATTTAAGCTCAACTATAGCTTTAATTGTAAGTATAATAAGATTTGTATAGGTTGAGCTCTGTGGACTTTTGTCTTTTTTTAATCTCATGTACCATGTTACTATGTTATATATGAAGGGACTAAATAAAAGCATTTTCCCACAAAAAAACAAGGGGTCACAAGTCTTAAGGTAGAGGGTAGCAAATTCAGGAGAAATGTGAGGAGGCATTTTTTTATAGAAAGTGCAAATTTGACAGTTTGCTGGAGTGCGATAATGGTGGTTATTGCTACTGCAACCTCCTGCGGTAGTATTACTAATGACTGATGTTAGGGACAGCCGGTGAGGCACTAAATGTTGGATTTTAGCCATACAGACTAGAGAAGGCTCAGACATTTTTAATCACTTTGATTAGAGCTATTGAAACATGCAGTTGTTTGACTGCTGAGCCTCTGTGAGTTAGTCATTGACTCAAATTCAATCAGAGAGTTGCATGTTCTGTTAACATTAAAAGATAGGTTATTTTATTGTTCAAATTCTATAGTAATTTTTGTTAATATTAGTTGTCTATATTTTCTGTTCCCATTAGAAATAACGGTAACAAATCTGAATCTAATATTCAACCTGAAACAAATGCCCACCTGGACCAAATTCGGCTAAACAAAAAATTTAGAAAAATCCAAAACAAATGCACGTCTAATTAAAAGAGATCCATCGACATGCAGGCCCTTCAACCTGTGATGTAATTGCTTAAGCCCCCAAATTGCCATTTTGTTTGTCCTTAATATGGTGTATTTGGTTTTTGGATTACAAAATTATGAGATTAGCGGTGCAGATAACAATTTTGTGTTGTTTTCGGGGAGTAAAAATTTTTGAGTTGTATTTAGAAATATTTTGGGATTGCGATCACGAAAAACACACAGACAATAGCAGCCGAATTTCAGAAGCCCCAAACAGAAGTACAACAAAGCAAGCGGTGCTTACCCCCAGGCAGTGTGATGGGCGGCTTTCTTCAGCGATCCTGTCCTGCGCGTCTTCAGCGTGTGCACTGTTCACTTTCCTACGGATGCCGATAGGAGCCAGATCCAGGCGTCTCGGTCCAATGACGTCAGCAAACTTGAAACTTACAGAGAGGAGACCGGCTAACCATCCGCCAATAAATCCAAAAGGAATAGTAGGTAAGATGCAAAAAACGGGTTTATTTCATAGGTACAGACAGTGCTTAAAATCAAAAAAGGGCATGCAGAAAAGGGCACCAAACGGACATACTCCGTAGGTTACAGTACAGAAACAAACATACGCGTTTCGTGAGGGACTGCCTCACTTGTTCACTGCTTAAACTGAGTACTGATCTGTAAACCTATATAGAGAGGTGTCTATGTTAATTGAACAGGTGTGTTCCATTAAATACTTTAACTACTGTGTAAACTTTTTAACCCCTCATATATACAGGCTGCGATAGACAGTGTTAGTACAGGACTCAGACAACATTTAGAAACTCTAACGATAAAAAGACCGTTTTGTTTAGCAGAAAAAATAATGATAACAAGGCCAAAAAACATGTGAGGTTTTTAGAAACTGAGTATGAGGTTGATACAACTGATATTGATTCTAATGAAGAAGGGATAGATCAGATAGATACTGCCTCAGCCCTTGATATACCTACAGATCCCTTAGAGCCTTCAAAAAACGAGCAAGCTCAGGGAGCAAAACAAAAAAGAAAAAAACAAGGAGAGGTAGTAGGGGTAGAAAAAGGAAAGGAACCAAAGAGATACCACATGAGGACCAATCGGACCCAAATCAGAAAGTACATTTAAAAAATGTGGTAAATCTCTCACAATATAAATTAAATGATTCTGAGCTAGAAGTTTTGAGTATGGGTTTAAATTTTTCCCCCACTACACATTTTAACCTTTTTGACACTATTTTGGATATAAATAGCTTTGTAAGAAAGTTGGTATTGAAGAAGCATTTTTTTGTAGATAATGAACTTGAGAGTAATGGAGGTAGGCAGGAAGAAACAACTAATGAAATAGCTATATCTAACACTGTTTTAGATTTTAATGACCATTGTGCTATTAATGAATTAGTTGGCCTTATACAAGAAGGTGAGAACGAGGGTGACTCGCAAAAAAACAGATGTCCTGAATTGGCTGGAGTCAGCAAAAGTTCTTTCTATCCTGTGCATGCAAGGGGCAAAAATATTGATGTATTTCAGAGAACAATTGAAAATAAATTGAAGTCCCTTGCACAAAGGATAGAAAATGATCAAAAAAATAATTCCTCTCTTAAGAATAAAAATAAAAATAAAAACAATTTGAATGGTTTGATTTTAAGCACTGTCTGTACCTATGAAATAAACCCGTTTTTTGCATCTTACCTACTATTCCTTTTGGATTTATTGGCGGATGGTTAGCCGGTCTCCTCTCTGTAAGTCCCAAACAGAAGTAAGTTGTATTTTTTTTTTAATATTGCATGCTCTATCTAAGGCACAGCCAGAAAGAAACAATTAGTGCGCATGGGTTAGCACGCATATTGCAAGTTGAAAGCAAATGGTATGTGCCCAAAGGAAACCCGATTCGTGCTAACTTCAGGACTTCAGATATCACGACCATGTTAACTTCTTCTCCCTATATACTTTAAAGGAGAGTCCTGATGAAAAAAAAAACCACTTATTGAATGCACGCTAACCCGACACCACATTAGACCAAGAATGCTCAACCCAAAAGGTTGAGCATTCTTATGCATATTTTACATTCCAGTGTTCTTCACATAAAAGAAAATAGTCTTTTTATTTTTAAATATATATTTCTGTATATATCTAAATAATGTTTTAAAAACGTATGTGTATATCTATTAATATATATCTATATGAATATATACAAGTATAGATAAATATACATATATTTATAGGAATGTATATTTAAAAATACTAACGCCTAGATTTAGGGTTCTGCGGCCAAAAGGGTGCGTTAGCTACGCGTGCTTTCCCCCCCCCCCCGCACCTTTTAAATACCGCTGGTATTTAGAGTTCACAGATGGCTGGGTTTTCAATGCGTTAGGCTCCAAAAAGGGAGCGTAGAGCATAATATAATGCCACTGCAACTCTAGATACCAGCGTTGCTTACGGAAGCGGCCAGCTTCAAAAAAGTGCTCGTGCACGATATCCCCATAGAAAACAATGGGGCTGTTTGAGCTGAAAAAAAACCTAACACCTGCAAAAAAGCCGCGTTCAGCTCCTAACGCAGCCCCATTGTTTTCTATGGGGAAACACTTCCTACGTCTGCACCTAACACTCTAACATGTACCCCGAGTCTAAACACCCCTAACCTTACACTTATTAACCCCTATTCTGCCGCCCCCGCTATCGCTGACCCCTGCATATTATTATTAACCCCTAATCTGCCGCTCCGTACACCACCGCCACCTACATTATAGCTATGTACCCCTAATCTGCTGCCCCTAACACCGCCGACCCCTATATTATATTTATTAACCCCTAATCTGCCCCCCACAACGTCGCGGCCAGCTACCTACACTTATTAACCCCTAATCTGCCGAGCGGACCGCACCGCTATTATAATAAAGTTATTAACCCCTAATCCGCCTCACTCCCGCCTCAATAACCCTATAATAAATAGTATTAACCCCTAATCTGCCCTCCCTAACATCACCGACACCTAACTTCAATTATTAACCCCTAATCTGCTGACCGAATCTCGCCGCTACTGTAATAAATGGATTAACCCCTAAAGCTAAGTCTAACCCTAACACTAACACCCCCCTAAGTTAAATATAATTTAAATCTAACGAAATAAATTAACTCTTATTAAATAAATTATTCCTATTTAAAGCTAAATACTTACCTGTAAAATAAACCCTAATATAGCTACAATATAAATTATAATTATATTGTAGCTATTTTAGGATTTATATTTATTTTACAGGTAACTTTGTATTTATTTTAACCAGGTACAATAGCTATTAAATAGTTAAGAACTATTTAATAGCTAAAATAGTTAAAATAATTACAAAATTACCTGTAAAATAAATCCTAACCTAAGTTACAATTAAACCTAACACTACACTATCAATAAATAAATTAAATACAATTCCTACAAATAAATACAATTAAATAAACTAACTAAAGTACAAAAAATAAAAAAGAACTAAGTTACAAAAAATAAAAAAATATTTACAAACATTAGAAAAATATTACAACAATTTGAAACTAATTACACCTACTCTAAGCCCCCTAATAAAATAACAAAGCCCCCCAAAATAAAAAAATGCCCTACCCTATTCTAAATTAAAAAAGTTCAAAGCTCTTTTACCTTACCAGCCCTGAACAGGGCCCTTTGCGGGGCATGCCCCAAAGAATTCAGCTCTTTTGCTTGTAAAAAAAACATACAATACCCCCCCAACATTACAACCCACCACCCACATACCCCTAATCTAACCCAAACCCCCCTTAAATAAACCCAACACTAAGCCCCTGAAGATCTTCCTACCTTATCTTCACCCTGCCAGGTTCACCGATCCGTCCTCGGAAGTCTTGATCCAAGCCTCGGAAGTGTTGATCCAAGCCCAAGCGGGGGGCTGAAGAGTGACGTCCATCCTCGGGCTGAAGACTGGATCCAAGCGGCGGCTGAAGAACTCCATCAACGGGCTGAAGTCGGAAGTCCATCATCGGGATGAAGTCTTCTATCAAGCCGCATCTTCAATCTTCTTTCTTCTGGAGCGGAGCCATCTTCTTTCCAACCGACGCAGATCCAACCTCTTCAACCGACGCCTACTCGCCGAATGACGGTTCCTTTAAATGACGTCATCCAAGATGGTGTCCCTCGAATTCCGATTGGCTGATAGGATTCTATCAGCCAATCGGAATTAAGGTAGGAATAGTCTGATTGGCTGATGGAATCAGCCAATCAGAATCAAGTTCAATCCGATTGGCTGATCCAATCAGCCAATCAGATTGAGCTCGCATTCTATTGGCTGTTCCGATCAGCCAATAGAATGCGAGCTCAATCTGATTGGCTGATTGGATCAGCCAATCGGATTGAACTTGATTCTGATTGGCTGATTCCATCAGCCAATCAGAATTTCCCTACCTTAATTCCGATTGGCTGATAGAATCCTATCAGCCAATAGGAATTCGAGGGATGCCATCTTGGATGACATCATTTAAAGGAACCGTCATTCGTCGGGAAGTCGTCGGAAGAAGAAGATGGGTCCGCGGTGGAGGTCTTCAAGATGGAGCCTGTCGTCATCGGATGAAGATAGAAGATGCCGCTTGGATCAAGATGGTTGCCGGTCTGGATCGCCTCTTCTTCCCGGATAGGATGAAGACTTCGGAGCCTCTTCTGGACCTCTTCAGCCGCCGGATTATGGATCGCCAGCCCCCGCTTGGGCTTGGATGAAGATTTTGGAGCCTGGAACGATCGGTGATACCTGCTATGGTGAAGATAAGGTAGAAAGATCTTCAGGGGCTTAGTGTTAGGTTTATTTAAGGGGGGTTTGGGTTAGATTAGGGGTATGTGGGTGGTGGGTTGTAATGTTGGGGGGGTATTGTATGTTTTTTTTTACAGGCAAAAGAGCTGAATTCTTTGGGGCATGCCCCGCAAAGGGCCCTTTTAAGGGCTGGTAAGGTAAAAGAGCTTTGAACGTTTGTAATTTAGAATAGGGTAGGGCATTTTTTTATTTTGGGGGTCTTTGTTATTTTATTAGGGGGCTTAGAGTAGGTGTAATTAGTTTCAAATTGTTGTAATATTTTTCTAATGTTTGTAAATATTTTTTTATTTTTTGTAACTTAGTTCTTTTTTATTTTTTGTACTTTAGTTAGTTTATTTAATTGTATTTATTTGTAGGTATTTTATTTAATTAATTTATTGATAGTGTAGTGTTAGGTTTAATTGTAACTTAGGTTAGGATTTATTTTACAGGTAATTTTGCAATTATTTTAACTATTTTAGCTATTAAATAGTTCTTAACTATTTAATAGCTATTGTACCTGGTTAAAATAAATACAAAGTTACCTGTAAAATAAATATAAATCCTAAAATAGCTATAATATAATTATAATTTATATTGTAGCTATATTAGGGTTTATTTTACAGGTAAGTATTTAGCTTTAAATAGGAATAATTTATTTAATAAGAGTTAATTTATTTCGTTAGATTTAAATTATATTTAATTTAGGGGGGTGTTAGGGTTAGGGTTAGACTTAGCTTTAGGGGTTAATCCATTTATTACAGTAGCGGCGAGATTCGGTCGGCAGATTAGGGGTTAATAATTGAAGTTAGGTGTCGGCGATGTTAGGGAGGGCAGATTAGGGGTTCATACTATTTATTATAGGGTTATTGAGGCGGGAGTGAGGCGGATTAGGGGTTAATAACTTTATTATAGTAGCGATGTGGTCCGCTCGGCAGATTAGGGGTTAATAAGTGTAGGCAGGTGGAGGCGACGTTGAGGGGGGCAGATTAGGGGTTAATAAATATAATATAGGGGTGGGCGGTGTTAGGGGCAGCAGATTAGGGGTACATAAGGATAACGTAAGTGGCGGCACTTTGCGGTCGGCAGATTAGGGGGTTAATTATTGTAGGTAGCTGGCGGCGACGTTGTGGGGGGCAGGTTAGGGGTTAATAAATATAATATAGGGGTCGGCAGTGTTAGAGGCAGCAGATTAGGGGTACATAAGTATAACGTAGGTGGCGGTCGGCAGATTAGGGGTTAAAAAAATGTAATCGAGTGGCGGCGATGTGGGGGGACCTCGGTTTAGGGGTACATAGGTAGTTTATGAGTGTTAGTGTTCTTTAGAGCACAGTAGTTAAGAGCTTTATAAACCGGCGTTAGCCCAGAAAGCTCTTAACTACTGACTTTTTTCTGCGGCTGGAGTTTTGTCGTTAGATTTCTAACGCTCACTTCAGACACGACTCTAAATACCGGCGTTAGAAAGATCCCATTGAAAAGATAGGATACACAAATGACGTAAGGGGATCTGCAGTATGGAAAAGTCGCGGCTGGAAAGTGAGCGTTAGACCCTTTCCTGACTGACTCTAAATACCGGCGGTAGCCCAAAACCAGCATTAGGAGCCTCTAACGCTGGTTTTGACGGCTACCGCCCAACTCTAAATCTAGGCCTAAGACTATTATTATGTAAATAACATTGGAATATAAAATATACTGTAAATATACACTGAAACACATTATAACATATTCAAATGGAATACAAATAATTTTTTATATTTTAAGGTATTTGAGTGGAAGGGGCTCAAAAGTATATATATATAATATATGTATATATGTGTATGCATCGGTATATATGAGTTTATATGTGTATATACACCCAAACACACCCATACACATCCCCCCACACACAAACTCACAGAATACATACACACAGTCAAAAACACACATCTCATCCTGGGCAAACCATCAACGTCAAAAGTAACCTCATCTTCCATATTTGTCTCAGGGTGTGCCCTAAATAGTAAATTGCACAGCATCTATACTTAATATTATATACAGGGAGTGCAGAATTATTAGGCAAGTTGTAATTTTGAGGATTCATTTTATTATTGAACAACAACCATGTTCTCAATGAACCCAAAAAACTCATTAATATCAAAGCTGAATATTTTTGGAAGTAGTTTTTAGTTTGTTTTTAGTTTTAGCTATTTTAGGGGGATATCTGTGTGTGCAGGTGACTATTACTGTGCATAATTATTAGGCAACTTAACAAAAAACAAATATATACCCATTTCAATTATTTATTTTTAGCAGTGAAACCAATATAACATCTCAACATTCACAAATATACATTTCTGACATTCAAAAACAAATCAGTGACCAATATAGCCACCTTTCTTTGCAAGGACACTCAAAAGCCTGCCATCCATTCTGTCAGTGTTTTGATCTGTTCACCATCAACATTGTGTGCAGCAGCAACCACAGCCTCCCAGACACTGTTCAGAGAGGTGTACTGTTTTCCACCTTGTAAATCTCACATTTGATGATGGACCACAGGTTCTCAATGGGGTTCAGATCAGGTGAACAAGGAGGCCATGTCATTAGATTTTCTTCTTTTATACCCTTTCTTGCCAGCCACGCTGTGGAGTACTTGGACGCGTGTGATGGAGCATTGTCCTGCATGAAAATCATGTTTTTCTTGAAGGATGCAGACTTCTTCCTGTACCACTGCTTGAAGAAGGTGTCTTCCAGAAACTGGCAGTAGGACTGGGAGTTGAGCTTGACTCCATCCTCAACCCGAAAAGGCCCCACAAGCTCACCTTTGATGATACCAGCCCAAACCAGTACTCCACCTCCACCTTGCTGGTGTCTGAGTCGGACTGGAGCTCTCTGCCCTTTACCAATCCAGCCACGGGCCCATCCATCTGGCCCATCAAGACTCACTCTCATTTCATCAGTCCATAAAACCTTAGAAAAATCAGTCTTGAGATATTTCTTGGCCCAGTCTTGACGTTTCAGCTTGTGTGTCTTGTTCAGTGGTGGTCGTCTTTCAGCCTTTCTTACCTTGCCCATGTCTCTGAGTATTGCACACCTTGTGCGTTTGGGCACTCCAGTGATGTTGCAGCTCTGAAATATGGCCAAACTGGCTGCAAGTGGCATCTTGGCAGCTGCACGCTTGACTTTTCTCAGTTCATGGGCAGTTATTTTGTGCCTTGGTTTTTCCACACGCTTCTTGCGACCCTGTTGACTATTTTGAATGAAACGCTTGATTGTTCGATGATCACGCTTCAGAAGCTTTGCAATTTTAAGAGTGCTGCATCCCTCTGCAAGATATCTCACTATTTTTGACTTTTCTGAGCCTGTCAAGTCCTTCTTTTGACCCATTTTGCCAAAGGAAAGGAAGTTGCCTAATAATTATGCACACCTGATATAGGGTGTTGATGTCATTAGACCACACCCCTTCTCATTACAGAGATGCACATCACCTAATATGCTTAATTGGTAGTAGGCTTTCGAGCCTATACAGCTTGGAGTAAGACAACATGCATAAAGAGGATGATGTGGTCAAAATACTCATTTGCCTAATAATTCTGCACTCCCTGTAATGCTCAGTGTTCTACATTAATAATAACTGTTATTCCATAGATACTAGAGTACAAAAACCCCCAAAACCAGCATCTAGTACTTCAAATGTCTCATGGAGGAAGCACAATCCAGCAGGTGCAATATAGGCGGACTCTGACTTTTCAGCCACCCAGCTGACTGCCTATATTGCACCTGGAGGTACTTTTCGTTTTGTGTGTTTTTGTCTACCTTACAAATTTGCATTGCTATACAGTACTAGGCTGTGGTAGTCTATTCTTCTTTTCAAGAACAAGATTTGGAGAAGACTTTCGTGGATACCCCCTGGCTTTGATTGGACCTGAGTCATGTTCAGTGAGCTGGACTACTGCTAACGTTCCAGCCTGCCCCACTAGCACTATTGGGTGAGTACCTGTCTTTCTTGATATTGATTGTCCCTGTGTTGGTGGAACTAGGCTATTGTGGCGCCTCTGTGTTCTCTCTTTCACAGATTTTATTGCTTCAGGATACAGCGATCCTATGACGTAGAGCTGCCTTTAGATTGGAGGTTTTTTTTGGACTTTTTAACTTATATATGTTTTTTTTTGTTTCTATATTTCATTGCCTTATACTTGGTTTATATATATTTTTGTTCTGTTGGGTTTTGTGGATAGCTTTGTATATTAGTACTTAGGAAGCGCCCCCTATGGGAGATTTACATTAGTGTGTTCTCTCCCCTTTTGTTCTTATTATTTAAACCTCTGCTTTTGGCCCTGTGCACAGTGTTTGGAATTAATACCATAGATAATGTGAATTCATGAGCAGCTTATGCATATTTATGTGTTCAATACATTTATCATTACTAACTGTAAACAGCTGAGTGAATTTTGTTAAAAAAAAAATTCTAGTTGTGCAGCACTGGTCACACTTTAAATCTTCCATGATTTTAGGGGGATTTATTTATTGTATAAGTGGTGCTATATTTACAGTTACTGCTTGCACGCGGATATGTTTTTTTTGTATGTATGCACCAATTGTTGTTTAGTTATGTATGAAATAATAATAAATCATTTTAAAGGATAAACAAATAAAATATTAGCATAAGAATGTTCATTGAATGCAATAAGGTTTTTGATGGCTTTTAAGCATATATTATTGACACAAAATGATGTAAAGGGGTCTATCTATCAAGCACCGAATGGAGCACCAGTTATGTAGCAGCGGTCTAAAATTTATTAAATGTCTGCAAGACCTTTAATAAATTGGCCTCATAGTGTATAGCATAATATAGTACAATATCCAGAGCAGAAGTCAATACACAAACCATTTTTCATTGTTTTCACATCTCATTTTTAAATTATTTTACTTTTTAAAAGTAGACAGCAATTGGTTTTGTTCTTAAAGGCATATAAGAGTGCAAAAAGAAAATGCTCTAAACGTTAGAGCACTTTATTATTACACTTTCGATTGTGTGTTTAATCCCCTTCAAAGCGCAACAATGCACTGTTAGGAGCTTGCTGAATACATCTAAGAGAAGTACATTTGAAAATAGAAATGAATAACTTTCTGATTTATTTCTATTATTTTATTTGTTTTGTTCTCCTTGTATACTTTGTTGAAAAGAATACGTAGGTAGGTTTAGAAGCTGCTGATTAGTGGCTGCACTAATGACTTTTGTCATTGGTTTTCAACTTGCTCCCTGTAGTGCATTACGGCTCCTTCAACAAATGATGCCAACAGAATAAAGCAAATCAGATAATAGAAGTAAATTGGAAAGTTGCTTAAAGAACTATGATCTATCTGAATCATAAAAGAAAAATGTGGGATTTCAGGTCCCTTTAACAATAAATCTTAAAAAAAGAGAGTTTGTAGCTAACTGGAACAGTATGTAAAATGGCAGTGCTGGCGATACTGATTACACTGAAGGTAATAGTTGTTTGCCCAGCTGGTGCACTAGTGAACTGCTCTAATGTCCATTAGTTAGTCAGGCTTATGCTGATGTGAGGGACAAGAGCTTAAAGGGACATGAAAACCAACTTTTTTCTTTCACGATTTGGATAGAGCATGCAAAGTTTTAAAAAGAGTTTGAAACAACTTTTTAATTTACTTCTATTATCAAATCTTCTTTGTTCTTTTGGTATCATTTATTAAAAAGCAGGGACATAAGTTCAGGAGCGTGCACGTGTTTGGAGCACTCTATGGCAGCAGTTTTGTAAGAATGTTATCCATTTGCAAGAGCACTAAATGGCAGCACTATTTCCTACAATGTTGTGCTCCAGGTACCAACCTAGGTATCTCTTCAACAAAGAATACCATGGAAATGAAGCAAACTTAATTATAGAAGTAAATCAAATTTAAAAAAAAAAATTGTATGCTCTGAATCACAATAGATTAGCGTATAAAAAAGGGATTTTTTTTTAAATCCAGCTTTATTAAGACAAATAAAAACAATACATTCAAAGAGATCATTGAAAAATTGACCAAAGTAATAACAAACAAAGCAAGTGCTTAATTAAATAAATGAAATATCTCTCCTTAAACTTTAACAAAAACTGTAATGTATTAAATAAAATAGCATAACATTTTAATCCAAATGTGCTATGCTATATAGAAAAAATTGTAAATATTCCCACTCTATACAAAATGATCCCATACAATGCAATAGAATTGGAACAGATAGTTTTCGATCTGGTTTGAATTTCAATTTTAAAGGTTTGTGTAAAAACTAAATATGTGCAATTTGTTTCGGATCGATTCAAATTTCCGAATTAAAATAGTGTAGAATCTACGAATAAATCCGAATTAGTTTGGATTTATTCGGTAGATTCGGATGGCAATGGATTACACTAGTATTGTACAGTATATTAGGTTATATCACTCTGCTATGGGTTACACCTAATATACAGTACATAATACTTGTCTAATACACAGCACATCCAACCTAACACATACCGAAATTCCAAATTTCCAAACCGAACCGAATGGAACCGAATCCAGCCAAATTTATTTGATTCCAAATGAATCTGAAACGAATCCGAAACAAATTCATTTGAATTTTTCCGAATTCGAATTGATCCGAACCGAAATTCGAATGGGTCCATAAGGCCGGTGATATTAAATATTTCTCAAATCGCTCTATAACAGGTAGCCAGAAGCGTTGGACAAAAGGACACCACCATCACATATCAACCACATCTTTAATCAATGTGCCAAGACATTTTCTGCACCTGTTGGGAAAAATATTTTTTGTTTTCTTTTTGACCTTTTTCAGGTGCTTGTAACTTTGGATTGAGAGAACATTTATCTGATAAATCAGAAGGCGGTAGAATACATTTCAAACTTTTAGCTTTCTTTTTATAATTTATGAAATAATGTATCCTTTAAGAAGAAATTATACTAAAAAAATAAGTGGAGTGCAAAATGTAGTTTCCACGAAAAAGATATTTGCGCTCAATTTAGTAATACCAAAGCACGCAAATGTGCGCTGGTATTACAAGTTAGGTGCAATCTAAATGTGACCTCGCGTTCGCATTGCACAGAAGCATTATGATAGCATGCTTTCATAGGCTCCAATGGGAGCCTTGTTCTCATGCCGTCAGACACGGCATGAGAACCTAGTGCAGCGAAGGGTAGGAAGTTACGCAGCGATGGGCAGCAAATCTAAATATATATGTATATAAATAGATACTGTAAATATATATTTATGTGTTTGTATGTGTATATACACATAAATATATATGTATATAAGCATATACATATATATTTACTGGGAACACACAGTTTCCATACACCTAGATTACGCTAAAAATGTAATGGTACCGCACTTTCCATAGCGCTGCCATTACAAGTTTAAAAAAAAACCTTCTTGTGCGGTTCGGTATGGTGTGTTAAGCTCCATACCGCACAAAAGCCAAGTCTTGACTTGACGTGCTTGTGCACGTTTTTCCCCATAGACATTAATGGAGAAAAAGTGTTTGAAAAAACACCTGCAATTGTGGAATGGCGATCGCTATAACCCAATCCCCATTGATGTTTATGGAGACAAGAAGGTTTGTTATAAACCTAACACCCTAACATAAACCCCTAGTCTAAATATCCCTAATACGCCGCCCCCACATCGCCAACACTACAATAAACCTATTAACCCCTAATCCCCCCGCATCGCAAATACTTAACTAAACCTATTAACCCTTAAACCACCAAACACCCAGTTCACAAATACTAAACTAAACCTATTAATCTCTAAACCGCCGACCCCCCACATTGTGACAAACTAAATTAAACTATTAACCCCTAAACCCAACATGGGATAGGCAAGGTGTCCGTAAACAAACACTGGTGTCCGTGACTGGCACTTGCAGTGTCCACCATCCATTTTGCTGAGGGGAGGGAGGAGTAGGAATGGATCGTTGCGGTATAGGCTAAAATGTTAGCGCGACTTGTAAAACCGTTGAGATGACTATTCTGCTCGCAAAGGCCAATTTTTCAGTGTTTTAGCCGTACCCCACAACTTGTAATCGAGGTCAAAGACTGCTTTGTAAAGGCACTTTTCAGTATTATTTTTTTTTCTAACAAACCAAACCTACTACATTTAACCCCTAAAAACTGCTTAGTGCAGTTTATTTTTAAATAATAAATGCTTATATTTTTTATTTACAAAAAGCCACTACACACATTTTTGGGGGGGGCAATTGCGAGCTTGCAGTAGCAATAAACAGCCACTTGATAATGGCTGGCTATTTATCGCATGACTGTAAATTAGAGCTCCGCTTGTATCTAGCCCTAAATGTGGTAGTTGATAAAAAATATTATAATGCTTATTAAGGATTTTCATTATGTTAAGAGTTTCATAAACGTTGTCAATAATCTGTTAGAATTTCCATTTATTTCACCCATACCAAACATTATCGCTAGATTACGAGTTTGGCGTTAGCCTTAAAAAGCAGCGTTGAGAGGTCCCAACGCTGCTTTTTTTCTAGCGCTGGTATTACGAGTCAGGCAGGTACAGGTCTACCGCTCACTTATCTTCCGCAACTCGAGGCTACTCGAGGTTTAGGGGTTAATAAATTTAATATAGTAGCGGCGACGTTGGGGTCGGAAGATTAGGGGTTAATAAATTTAATATAGTTGCGGCGACGTTGGGGGGCAGATTAGGGGTTAATAAATATAATGTAGGTGTCGGCGATGTTGGGGGCAGTAGATTAGGGGTTCATAGGTATAATGTAGGTGGCGGCGGTGTCCGGAGCGGAAGATTAGGGGTTAATAATATAATGTAAGTGTCAGCGATAGCGGGGGCGACAGATGTAATATTAGGGGTCTTTAGACTCGGGGTTCATGTTAGGGTGTTAGGTGTAGACATAAAATTCATTTCCCCATAGGAAACAATGGGGCTGCGTTTGGAGCTGGATGCTGGTTATTTGCAGGTTTTTTTTTCAGCAAGCTCAGCCCCATTGTTTCCTATGGGGAAATTGTGCACGAGCACGCTTAGCCAACTTACCGCTACCGTAAGCAACATTGGTATTGAGGTGAGATGTGGAGCTAAATTCTGCTCTATGCTCACCTTTTTGTGGCTAACGCCAGGTTTAAAAAAACCTGTAATACCAGCGTTGTCTTAAGGGAGCGGTGGGGAAAAAAGGCTTGTTAGCCCCGCAAGCCTTATCGACAAAAACTCGTAATCTCGCCGTAGGTCAATAACATTACTAATAAAAAAGTTATCTTTTTGTTTGTTTGTATATCTCATAAAATCATCTGACTAATTCAAGCACTGTCAACATAAATCAGAAATTAAATCTAAGTTATCTACAATAAATAGCATTAAGCTAAATGTTGCAGTCACATAACATGGTGGATAGGTATAATTAACTGTACACTTTATAGTTAGAGAGTTTCAACAGTACGACTCCCGTCTCTGAAAATACACAAACAGATTTAATAGGTTATGAACATATAAACAGGATAAAATCATAGTTCTTGCTGATTGCGTGAACAAGAATTTTGTACTATTTATATGCTGGAAATAATAATCTAGGGGCTCGATCCGATATACGGCACAGGTTTCGGCGCAAGCGAAGGAACCCGCGGCGCCCGTAATTTAACAACGCACATCGGGGTATTACATATACCCCGCCAGCAGTTCCTAAAGTGCCGTAAGTCTGATAAACTAGCGATGTCCAGAAATGAGCTTAACTACAAATTTCTGGAGTCGCCAGTGACTTACGGCACTTTAGAAACTGCCGGCGCCTAAGAAAACGAACTAAAATTTTAAATCTCCTATAACTGTCTAACACGCCTCCCAAAAATAAGCCCGACACGTATACCTCTATATCCACAATCCCCCCCTCACTCCCAATAATAAATGTATTAACCCCTAAACCGCCATAGCCCACACCGCAAGTAATAACTAAATTATTAACCCCTAAACTGCCATAGCCCACACCGCAATAAACCTATTCTAGTTTTAAATAAAAAGAGAGAAGCGCTCAACCTGGAAACGAACAATAGCATAATAGCTTGTTCTATGGCTAGTTACCACCCAAGAAGCAGCCTCTTTTTGCTCAATATGTGCCTTTCATCCAGACGTGGACCCGTTGCTCAGTGTGCCTAGAGGGATATGGCTGCACCTCACTGACGAGGCCCACAATAGGCCGAAACGTACGTCTGGGGTTTTGCTATTTCTCTTGTTCAGAGAGGGATTGCCTGGTATTTCGGGGCTGGACTGCACTGTTAAGTCAGGATCAGACTGATATGCTACAGGAAAGTTCTTCTCTGTGAAAGGCACATATTGAGCAAAAAGAGGCTGCTTCTAGGGTGGTAACTAGCCATAGAACAAGCTATTATGCTATTGTTCGTTCCCAGGTTGAGCGCTTCTCTCTTTTTATTTATGCAAATTATGACACTTAGGGAAGTCTCCCTAAGTGTGATGCAGTAATCCAGACGTGGACCCGTTGCTCAGTGTGCCTAGAGGGATATGGCTGCACCTCACTGACGAGGCCCACAATAGGCCGAAACGTACGTCTGGGGTTTTGCTATTTCTCTTGTTCAGAGAGGGATTGCCTGGTATTTCGGGGCTGGACTGCACTGTTAAGTCAGGATCAGACTGATATGCTACAGGAAAGTTCTTCTCTGTGAAAGGCACATATTGAGCAAAAAGAGGCTGCTTCTAGGGTGGTAACTAGCCATAGAACAAGCTATTATGCTATTGTTCGTTCCCAGGTTGAGCGCTTCTCTCTTTTTATTTATGCAAATTATGACACTTAGGGAAGTCTCCCTAAGTGTGATGCGGTAATCCAGACGTGGACCCGTTGCTCAGTGTGCCTAGAGGGATATGGCTGCACCTCACTGACGAGGCCCACAATAGGCCGAAACGTACGTCTGGGGTTTTGCTATTTCTCTTGTTCAGAGAGGGATTGCCTGGTATTTCGGGGCTGGACTGCACTGTTAAGTCAGGATCAGACTGATATGCTATAGGAAAGTTCTTCTCTGTGAAAGGCACATATTGAGCAAAAAGAGGCTGCTTCAAGGGTGGTAACTAGCCATAGAACAAGCTATTATGCTATTGTTCGTTCCCAGGTTGAGCGCTTCTCTCTTTTTATTTATGCAAATTATGACACTTAGGGAAGTCTCCCTAAGTGTGATGCGGTAATCCAGACGTGGACCCGTTGCTCAGTGTGCCTAGAGGGATATGGCTGCACCTCACTGACGAGGCCCACAATAGGCCGAAACGTACGTCTGGGGTTTTGCTATTTCTCTTGTTCAGAGAGGGATTGCCTGGTATTTCGGGGCTGGACTGCACTGTTAAGTCAGGATCAGACTGATATGCTACAGGAAAGTTCTTCTCTGTGAAAGGCACATATTGAGCAAAAAGAGGCTGCTTCTAGGGTGGTAACTAGCCATAGAACAAGCTATTATGCTATTGTTCGTTCCCAGGTTGAGCGCTTCTCTCTTTTTATTTATGCAAATTATGACACTTAGGGAAGTCTCCCTAAGTGTGATGCGGTAATCCAGACGTGGACCCGTTGCTCAGTGTGCCTAGAGGGATATGGCTGCACCTCACTGACGAGGCCCACAATAGGCCGAAACGTACGTCTGGGGTTTTGCTATTTCTCTTGTTCAGAGAGGGATTGCCTGGTATTTCGGGGCTGGACTGCACTGTTAAGTCAGGATCAGACTGATATGCTACAGGAAAGTTCTTCTCTGTGAAAGGCACATATTGAGCAAAAAGAGGCTGCTTCTAGGGTGGTAACTAGCCATAGAACAAGCTATTATGCTATTGTTCGTTCCCAGGTTGAGCGCTTCTCTCTTTTTATTTATGCAAATTATGACACTTAGGGAAGTCTCCCTAAGTGTGATGCGGTAATCCAGACGTGGACCCGTTGCTCAGTGTGCCTAGAGGGATATGGCTGCACCTCACTGACGAGGCCCACAATAGGCCGAAACGTACGTCTGGGGTTTTGCTATTTCTCTTGTTCAGAGAGGGATTGCCTGGTATTTCGGGGCTGGACTGCACTGTTAAGTCAGGATCAGACTGATATGCTACAGGAAAGTTCTTCTCTGTGAAAGGCACATATTGAGCAAAAAGAGGCTGCTTCTAGGGTGGTAACTAGCCATAGAACAAGCTATTATGCTATTGTTCGTTCCCAGGTTGAGCGCTTCTCTCTTTTTATTTATGCAAATTATGACACTTAGGGAAGTCTCCCTAAGTGTGATGCGGTAATCCAGACGTGGACCCGTTGCTCAGTGTGCCTAGAGGGATATGGCTGCACCTCACTGACGAGGCCCACAATAGGCCGAAACGTACGTCTGGGGTTTTGCTATTTCTCTTGTTCAGAGAGAGATTGCCTGGTATTTCGGGGCTGGACTGCACTGTTAAGTCAGGATCAGACTGATATGCTACAGGAAAGTTCTTCTCTGTGAAAGGCACATATTGAGCAAAAAGAGGCTGCTTCTAGGGTGGTAACTAGCCATAGAACAAGCTATTATGCTATTGTTCGTTCCCAGGTTGAGCGCTTCTCTCTTTTTATTTATGCAAATTATGACACTTAGGGAAGTCTCCCTAAGTGTGATGCGGTAATCCAGACGTGGACCCGTTGCTCAGTGTGCCTAGAGGGATATGGCTGCACCTCACTGACGAGGCCCACAATAGGCCGAAACGTACGTCTGGGGTTTTGCTATTTCTCTTGTTCAGAGAGGGATTGCCTGGTATTTCGGGGCTGGACTGCACTGTTAAGTCAGGATCAGACTGATATGCTACAGGAAAGTTCTTCTCTGTGAAAGGCACATATTGAGCAAAAAGAGGCTGCTTCTAGGGTGGTAACTAGCCATAGAACAAGCTATTATGCTATTGTTCGTTCCCAGGTTGAGCGCTTCTCTCTTTTTATTTATGCAAATTATGACACTTAGGGAAGTCTCCCTAAGTGTGATGCGGTAATCCAGACGTGGACCCGTTGCTCAGTGTGCCTAGAGGGATATGGCTGCACCTCACTGACGAGGCCCACAATAGGCCGAAACGTACGTCTGGGGTTTTGCTATTTCTCTTGTTCAGAGAGGGATTGCCTGGTATTTCGGGGCTGGACTGCACTGTTAAGTCAGGATCAGACTGATATGCTACAGGAAAGTTCTTCTCTGTGAAAGGCACATATTGAGCAAAAAGAGGCTGCTTCTAGGGTGGTAACTAGCCATAGAACAAGCTATTATGCTATTGTTCGTTCCCAGGTTGAGCGCTTCTCTCTTTTTATTTATGCAAATTATGACACTTAGGGAAGTCTCCCTAAGTGTGATGCGGTAATCCAGACGTGGACCCGTTGCTCAGTGTGCCTAGAGGGATATGGCTGCACCTCACTGACGAGGCCCACAATAGGCCGAAACGTACGTCTGGGGTTTTGCTATTTCTCTTGTTCAGAGAGGGATTGCCTGGTATTTCGGGGCTGGACTGCACTGTTAAGTCAGGATCAGACTGATATGCTACAGGAAAGTTCTTCTCTGTGAAAGGCACATATTGAGCAAAAAGAGGCTGCTTCTAGGGTGGTAACTAGCCATAGAACAAGCTATTATGCTATTGTTCGTTCCCAGGTTGAGCGCTTCTCTCTTTTTATTTATGCAAATTATGACACTTAGGGAAGTCTCCCTAAGTGTGATGCGGTAATCCAGACGTGGACCCGTTGCTCAGTGTGCCTAGAGGGATATGGCTGCACCTCACTGACGAGGCCCACAATAGGCCGAAACGTACGTCTGGGGTTTTGCTATTTCTCTTGTTCAGAGAGGGATTGCCTGGTATTTCGGGGCTGGACTGCACTGTTAAGTCAGGATCAGACTGATATGCTACAGGAAAGTTCTTCTCTGTGAAAGGCACATATTGAGCAAAAAGAGGCTGCTTCTAGGGTGGTAACTAGCCATAGAACATGCTATTATGCTATTGTTCGTTCCCAGGTTGAGCGCTTCTCTCTTTTTATTTATGCAAATTATGACACTTAGGGAAGTCTCCCTAAGTGTGATGCGGTAATCCAGACGTGGACCCGTTGCTCAGTGTGCCTAGAGGGATATGGCTGCACTTCACTGACGAGGCCCACAATAGGCCGAAACGTACGTTTGGGGTTTTGCTATTTCTCTTGTTCAGAGAGGGATTGCCTGGTATTTCGGGGCTGGACTGCACTGTTAAGTCAGGATCAGACTGATATGCTACAGGAAAGTTCTTCTCTGTAAAAGGCACATATTGAGCAAAAAGAGGCTGCTTCTAGGGTGGTAACTAGCCATAGAACAAGCTATTATGCTATTGTTTGTTCCCAGGTTGAGCGCTTCTCTCTTTTTTTTTATGCAAATTATGACACTTAGGGAAGTCTCCCTAAGTGTGATGCGGTAATCCAGACGTGGACCCGTTGCTCAGTGTGCCTAGAGGGATATGGCTGCACCTCACTGACGAGGCCCACAATAGGCCGAAACGTACGTCTGGGGTTTTGCTATTTCTCTTGTTCAGAGAGGGATTGCCTGGTATTTCGGGGCTGGACTGCACTGTTAAGTCAGGATCAGACTGATATGCTACAGGAAAGTTCTTCTCTGTGAAAGGCACATATTGAGCAAAAAGAGGCTGCTTCTAGGGTGGTAACTAGCCATAGAACAAGCTATTATGCTATTGTTCGTTCCCAGGTTGAGCGCTTCTCTCTTTTTATTTATGCAAATTATGACACTTAGGGAAGTCTCCCTAAGTGTGATGCGGTAATCCAGACGTGGACCCGTTGCTCAGTGTGCCTAGAGGGATATGGCTGCACCTCACTGACGAGGCCCACAATAGGCCGAAACGTACGTCTGGGGTTTTGCTATTTCTCTTGTTCAGAGAGGGATTGCCTGGTATTTCGGGGCTGGACTGCACTGTTAAGTCAGGATCAGACTGATATGCTACAGGAAAGTTCTTCTCTGTGAAAGGCACATATTGAGCAAAAAGAGGCTGCTTCTAGGGTGGTAACTAGCCATAGAACAAGCTATTATGCTATTGTTCGTTCCCAGGTTGAGCGCTTCTCTCTTTTTATTTATGCAAATTATGACACTTAGGGAAGTCTCCCTAAGTGTGATGCGGTAATCCAGACGTGGACCCGTTGCTCAGTGTGCCTAGAGGGATATGGCTGCACCTCACTGACGAGGCCCACAATAGGCCGAAACGTACGTCTGGGGTTTTGCTATTTCTCTTGTTCAGAGAGGGATTGCCTGGTATTTCGGGGCTGGACTGCACTGTTAAGTCAGGATCAGACTGATATGCTACAGGAAAGTTCTTCTCTGTGAAAGGCACATATTGAGCAAAAAGAGGCTGCTTCTAGGGTGGTAACTAGCCATAGAACAAGCTATTATGCTATTGTTCGTTCCCAGGTTGAGCGCTTCTCTCTTTTTATTTATGCAAATTATGACACTTAGGGAAGTCTCCCTAAGTGTGATGCGGTAATCCAGACGTGGACCCGTTGCTCAGTGTGCCTAGAGGGATATGGCTGCACCTCACTGACGAGGCCCACAATAGGCCGAAACGTACGTCTGGGGTTTTGCTATTTCTCTTGTTCAGAGAGGGATTGCCTGGTATTTCGGGGCTGGACTGCACTGTTAAGTCAGGATCAGACTGATATGCTACAGGAAAGTTCTTCTCTGTGAAAGGCACATATTGAGCAAAAAGAGGCTGCTTCTAGGGTGGTAACTAGCCATAGAACAAGCTATTATGCTATTGTTTGTTCCCAGGTTGAGCGCTTCTCTCTTTTTATTTATGCAAATTATGACACTTAGGGAAGTCTCCCTAAGTGTGATGCGGTAATCCAGACGTGGACCCGTTGCTCAGTGTGCCTAGAGGGATATGGCTGCACCTCACTGACGAGGCCCACAATAGGCCGAAACGTACGTCTGGGGTTTTGCTATTTCTCTTGTTCAGAGAGGGATTGCCTGGTATTTCGGGGCTGGACTGCACTGTTAAGTCAGGATCAGACTGATATGCTACAGGAAAGTTCTTCTCTGTGAAAGGCACATATTGAGCAAAAAGAGGCTGCTTCTAGGGTGGTAACTAGCCATAGAACAAGCTATTATGCTATTGTTCGTTCCCAGGTTGAGCGCTTCTCTCTTTTTATTTATGCAAATTATGACACTTAGGGAAGTCTCCCTAAGTGTGATGCGGTAATCCAGACGTGGACCCGTTGCTCAGTGTGCCTAGAGGGATATGGCTGCACCTCACTGACGAGGCCCACAATAGGCCGAAACGTACGTCTGGGGTTTTGCTATTTCTCTTGTTCAGAGAGGGATTGCCTGGTATTTTGGGGCTGGACTGCACTGTTAAGTCAGGATCAGACTGATATGCTACAGGAAAGTTCTTCTCTGTGAAAGGCACATATTGAGCAAAAAGAGGCTGCTTCTAGGGTGGTAACTAGCCATAGAACAAGCTATTATGCTATTGTTCGTTCCCAGGTTGAGCGCTTCTCTCTTTTTATTTATGCAAATTATGACACTTAGAGAAGTCTCCCTAAGTGTGATGCGGTAATCCAGACGTGGACCCGTTGCTCAGTGTGCCTAGAGGGATATGGCTGCACCTCACTGACGAGGCCCACAATAGGCCGAAACGTACGTCTGGGGTTTTGCTATTTCTCTTGTTCAGAGAGGGATTGCCTGGTATTTCGGGGCTGGACTGCACTGTTAAGTCAGGATCAGACTGATATGCTACAGGAAAGTTCTTCTCTGTGAAAGGCACATATTGAGCAAAAAGAGGCTGCTTCTAGGGTGGTAACTAGCCATAGAACAAGCTATTATGCTATTGTTCGTGCCCAGGTTGAGCGCTTCTCTCTTTTTATTTATGCAAATTATGACACTTAGGGAAGTCTCCCTAAGTGTGATGCGGTAATCCAGACGTGGACCCGTTGCTCAGTGTGCCTAGAGGGATATGGCTGCACCTCACTGACGAGGCCCACAATAGGCCGAAACGTACGTCTGGGGTTTTGCTATTTCTCTTGTTCAGAGAGGGATTGCCTGGTATTTCGGGGCTGGACTGCAGTGTTAAGTCAGGATCAGACTGATATGCTACAGGAAAGTTCTTCTCTGTGAAAGGCACATATTGAGCAAAAAGAGGCTGCTTCTAGGGTGGTAACTAGCCATAGAACAAGCTATTATGCTATTGTTCGTTCCCAGGTTGAGCGCTTCTCTCTTTTTATTTATGCAAATTATGACACTTAGGGAAGTCTCCCTAAGTGTGATGCGGTAATCCAGACGTGGACCCGTTGCTCAGTGTGCCTAGAGGGATATGGCTGCACCTCACTGACGAGGCCCACAATAGGCCGAAACGTACGTCTGGGGTTTTGCTATTTCTCTTGTTCAGAGAGGGATTGCCTGGTATTTCGGGGCTGGACTGCACTGTTAAGTCAGGATCAGACTGATATGCTACAGGAAAGTTCTTCTCTGTGAAAGGCACATATTGAGCAAAAAGAGGCTGCTTCTAGGGTGGTAACTAGCCATAGAACAAGCTATTATGCTATTGTTCGTTCCCAGGTTGAGCGCTTCTCTCTTTTTATTTATGCAAATTATGACACTTAGGGAAGTCTCCCTAAGTGTGATGCGGTAATCCAGACGTGGACCCGTTGCTCAGTGTGCCTAGAGGGATATGGCTGCACCTCACTGACGAGGCCCACAATAGGCCGAAACGTACGTCTGGGGTTTTGCTATTTCTCTTGTTCAGAGAGGGATTGCCTGGTATTTCGGGGCTGGACTGCACTGTTAAGTCAGGATCAGACTGATATGCTACAGGAAAGTTCTTCTCTGTGAAAGGCACATATTGAGCAAAAAGAGGCTGCTTCTAGGGTGGTAACTAGCCATAGAACAAGCTATTATGCTATTGTTCGTTCCCAGGTTGAGCGCTTCTCTCTTTTTATTTATGCAAATTATGACACTTAGGGAAGTCTCCCTAAGTGTGATGCGGTAATCCAGACGTGGACCCGTTGCTCAGTGTGCCTAGAGGGATATGGCTGCACCTCACTGACGAGGCCCAAAATAGGCCGAAACGTACGTCTGGGGTTTTGCTATTTCTCTTGTTCAGAGAGGGATTGCCTGGTATTTCGGGGCTGGACTGCACTGTTAAGTCAGGATCAGACTGATATGCTACAGGAAAGTTCTTCTCTGTGAAAGGCACATATTGAGCAAAAAGAGGCTGCTTCTAGGGTGGTAACTAGCCATAGAACAAGCTATTATGCTATTGTTCGTTCCCAGGTTGAGCGCTTCTCTCTTTTTATTTATGCAAATTATGACACTTAGGGAAGTCTCCCTAAGTGTGATGCGGTAATCCAGACGTGGACCCGTTGCTCAGTGTGCCTAGAGGGATATGGCTGCACCTCACTGACGAGGCCCACAATAGGCCGAAACGTACGTCTGGGGTTTTGCTATTTCTCTTGTTCAGAGAGGGATTGCCTGGTATTTCGGGGCTGGACTGCACTGTTAAGTCAGGATCAGACTGATATGCTACAGGAAAGTTCTTCTCTGTGAAAGGCACATATTGAGCAAAAAGAGGCTGCTTCTAGGGTGGTAACTAGCCATAGAACAAGCTATTATGCTATTGTTCGTTCCCAGGTTGAGCGCTTCTCTCTTTTTTTTTTTTATCTATTCTAGTTTTAACCCCTAAACCGCCATAGCCTACACCGCAATAAACCTATTCTAGTATTAACCCCTAAACCGCCATAGCCCACATAGCCTATTAAATCTATTAACCCCTAATCTGCCGCCGCCAACGTCGCCGCCACTATAATAAAGTTATTAACCCCTAAACCTAAGTCTAACCCTAACACCCCCCTAACTTAATTATTATTTAAATAAATCTAAATAATATTACTATTATTAACTAAAGTATTCCTATTTAAAACTAAATACTTACCTATAAAATAAACCCTAAGATAGCTACAATATAATTAATAATTACATTGTAGCTATTTAAGGATTTATTTTTATTTTACAGGCAACTTTGTATTTGTTTTAACTAGGTACAATAGCTATTAAATAGTTAATAACTATTTAATAGCTACCTAGTTAAAATAATTACAAATTTACCTGTAAAATAAAACCTAACCTAAGTTACAATTACACCTAACACTACACTATCATTAAATTAATTAAATAAATTAACTACAATTACCTAACATTAAATACAATTAAATAACATAAACTATAGTACAAAAAAAACAAAACACTAAATTACAGAAAATAAAAAAATTACAAGAAGTTTAAACTAATTACACCTAATCTAAGCCCCCTAATAAAATAAAAAAGCCCCCCAAAATAATAAAATACCCTACCCTATACTAAATTACAAATAGCCCTTAAAAGGGCTTTTTGCGGGGCATTGCCCCAAAGTAATCAGCTCTTTTACCTGGAAAAAAAGTACAATCCCCCCCCCAACATTACAACCCACCACCCACACACCCCTACTCTAAAATCCACCCAATCCTCCCATAATAAAACCTAACACTACCCCCTTGAAGATCACCCTACCTTGAGCTGTCTTCACCCAGCCGGGCACAAGTGGTCATCCGATCCGGGCAGAAGACTTCATCCGATGGGGCAGAAGAGGACATCCAGACCGGCAGAAGTCTTCATCCTATCCGGCAGAAGAGGACATCTGGACCGGCAGAAGTCTTCATCCAAGCGGCATCTTCTATCTTCTTCCATGCGACGAGGAGCGACTCCATCTTGAAGATGGATTGAAGACATCCGGCGTGGAGCATCCTTCCAGCATGAAGGACTAACGACGAATGACGGTTCCTTTAAATGACGTCATCCAAGATGGTGTCCCTCGAATTCTGATTGGCTGATAGGATTCTATCAGCCAATCGGAATTAAGGTAGGAAAAATCCGATTGGCATTCTATTGGCTGATCCAATCGGAATTTGAGGGACGCCATCTTGGATGACGTCATTTAAAGGAACCGTCATTCGTCGAGTAGTCGTCGTGCTGGAAGGATGCTCCGCGTCGGATGTCTTCAAGATGGAGCCGCTCCTCGTCGGATGGAAGAAGATAGAAGATGCCGCTTGGATGAAGCCTTCTGCCGGTCCGGATGTCCTCTTCTGCCCGGATAGGATGAAGACTTCTGCCGGACTGGATGTCCTCTTCTGCCCCATCGGATGAAGACTTCTGCCCGGATTGGATGACCACTTGTGCCCGGCTGTGTGAAGACGGCTCAAGGTAGGGTGATCTTCAATGGGGTAGTGTTAGGTTTCTTAAGGGGGGATTGGGTGGGTTTTAGAGTAGGGGTGTGTGGGTGGTGGGTTGTAATGTTAGGGGGGTATTGTAATTTTTTTTACAGGTAAAAGAGCTGATTACTTTGGGGCAATGCCCCGCAAAAAGCCCTTTTAAGGGCTATTTGTAATTTAGTATAGGGTAGGGCATTTTATTATTTTGGGGGGATTTTTTATTTTATTGGGGGACTTAGATTAGGTGTAATTAGTTTAAACTTCTTGTAAATTTTTTCTGTAATTTAGTGGGGATTTTTTTGTACTTTAGTTTATTTTAGTTAATTGTATTTAACTTTAACTAATTGTAGTTAATTAATTTAATTTATTTAATGATAGTGTAGTGTTAGGTGTTATTTGTAACTTAGGTTAGGATTTATTTTACAGGTAATTTTGTAATTATTTTAACTAGGTAGCTATTAAATAGTTATTAAATATTTAATAGCTATTGTACCTAGTTAAAACAAATACAAAGTTGCCTGTAAAATAAAAATAAATCCTAAAATAGCTACAATGTAATTATTAATTATATTGTAGCTATCTTAGGGTTTATTTTATAGGTAAGTATTTAGTTTTAAATAGGAATACTTCAGTTAAAGGGGCAGTCTAGTCAAAATTAAACTTTCATGATTCAGATAGGGCATGCAAGCTTAAACAACTTTCCAATTTACTTCTATTATCTAATTTGCTCAATTCTTTAGATATCCTTTGTTGAAGAAATAGCAATGTACATGTGTGAGCCAATCACACAAGGCCTCTATGTGCAGCAACCAATCAGCAGCTACTGAGCATATCTAGATATGCTTTTCAGCAAGTGATATCAAGAGAATAAAGCAAATTAGATAATAGAAGTAAATTAGAAAGTTGTTTAAAATGACATGCTCTTTCTAAATCATGAAAGAAAAAATTGGGTTTCATGTCCCTTTAATAATAGTAATATTATTTAGATTTATTTAAATAATAATTAAGTTAGGGGGTGTTAGGGTTAGACTTAGGTTTAGGGGTTAATAACTTTATTATAGTGGCGGCGACATTGGTGGCGGCAGATTAGGGGTTAATAGATTTAATAGGCTATGTGGGCTATGGCGGTTTAGGGGTTAATAATAGAATAGGTTTACTGTGGTGTGGGCTATGGCGGTTTAGGGGTTAATACACTTTATTAGTAATTGCGGTGGGGGATTGCAGTTGACAGGTAGATAGACATTGCACATGCGTTAGGTGTTAGTTGTTTTTTTTTGCAGGCATTTTAGGGAGTTACGGTGTTCCCATATTCAGCGCAAGGCCTGCTACGGCTGCATTTTATGGCGAGGTGAAAATGGAGTAAGATTCCTCCATTTTCGCCACGTAAGGCCTTGCGCTGGATATTGGATACCGATTTACGAAGCGGTCCCATGTTAGCTTATGGGAGTAAAAATTGCGAGCGACGGGTGAAATATACGTGCCGCATTTAGATGCGTCGCTGTATATAGAATACCAAAAACGCTCAAAAAAACGTCGTCGTCGGCTTTTGCGGGCGACGCTGCATATCGGATCGGGCCCTAGGTATTCAGACAACTCAAATTATCCCATTTGTTGGTAAGGCACAAGTGGTGTTCATTTAACATAAGGATGTAGTTACATTTACAAGTTTGAAGGGACAGTCTGGTCAAAAATAAACTTGTATGATTTATACAGTATAGGGCATTCTGTTTTAAACAGTTTTTCAATTTACTTTTATCATCAAATTTGCTTTGCTCTCTTGGTATTCTTTTTTGAAAGCTAAACCTAGGTAGGCTCATATGCAAATTTTTGATCCATGAAGGCTGCCTCTTATCTCAGTGCATTTTGACAGTGTTTCACAGTTAGACACTACTAGTTAACGTGTGCCATATAGATACCATTGTACTCACTCCCATGGAGTTATTTATTAGTCAGCACCAATTGGCTAAAATGCAAGTCTGTCAAAAGAACTGAAATGAGGTGACAGTCTGTAGAGGCTTAGACACAAGGTAATCACAGAGGTTAAAAGTATATTGATATAACCATGTTAGTTATGCACAACTGGGGAAAGGGTAATACATGGATTATCTATCTTTTTAAACTATAACAATTCTGGAGTAGACTGTCCCTATAAATACATTATTCAGGTTATGCACCCTTAAAGGGACATGCCATCCACATTTTTTCTTTTATGATTTAGAAAGAGAATGCAATTTTAAACATCTTTCTAATTTACTTATATTATCTAATTTGTTTTATTCTTTTGATATTCTTTGATGAAAAGCATATCTAGATATGCTCACTAGCTGCTGATTGGTTGCTGCACATAGAAGCCTCGTGTGATTGGCTCACCATGTGCATTGCTTTTTCTTCAACTAAGGATATTTAAAAAATGAAGCAAAATAAATAATGGAAGTAAATTGTAATGTTGTTTAAATTTCTATTCTCTATCTGAATCACGAAAGAAAGATTTTGGGTTTAGTGGCCCTTTAATCATGATCATGATTAAGGGTAAATAACCCAAAACGTTGCATTTGTTGCTGTTGTGTGCCTTGATGCTTTTACTAAGCAAATAATAAAACAAAGAATTTCTTCATAAATTTGGTGCTGTGGACTTGTTTCTTTGTTACATTTAGGGGTGTTTGCAGTGGCCCCTCATCACTTGCACCAGGTACAGGGCTGTTTCTCTACTTTGACTGTATTATTCCACCTTAATCTAGGGATCACATTCGACCACCCGATTCGCACACCTGGAAACCAGAGTTTGAACTGCCGCAGATCAGCCTGCATTGCCCGGATCAAATCCAATGTTGGGATGGCCGCCACATCATTGCCAGCTGCGTGCAAGATCAGGATGTGAGGTTTCTCCCACCACCTAGCAGCATCCTGCAGCAATGCAGTTAGACCTGCCTAGCACAAACCCCACCCCAACCAACATATCATGGCCGTGGCCGAGGGGAATCCTACCTGTTGTCCTCCAGGCACAGTCGAGGCTCAAATGGAAGCCCAGTGCACATAAGAGTGGCCTATGATCCACACCCGAACAGGACCTGGACATGTTCCTGGAAAATAAATAACAATTAGTTTCTAGCCATAGGGGTCCTGACATCCAATATAAAATTACAAGACCCAATACCCTCCTCGGACAAACACCTTACCATGTGGGTACCACATTATTATTTAATATTAACAACTATAGTTGCAACGGCCTGATGTAAGATCTATACCGTTGTGATCTCCAGCGCCCCAAAGAGCGAATACGATCCAAAGACCAACTTAACTCCGCTGCAGTTGTGACCTGAAAGAGTGTGGCGCAATGCGCGAGGAGTCAAGGCCTGTCCATTGGGCCACTTTCCCCAATATTCTCCTAAATCGAAAATGCGTCAACGGTTCCCCGTTCTCGTTAATCAGAAACCTGGAAGGCCCTCCTGGTCGTATTTCCATATAGGAGGGCGCTCCTGGTCGTATTTCCATATAGGAGGACACCAGCTGCCAAGGACAGCAAGCCACTCCTGGTTGCCCTGGAAGGGTAAGCCAAGCCCTACATCCATCCTGGTCTGTCTTAGGCCTTGGAATAAACAGCAGTACCGAGTCATCCGTCACCCAAACGTGTTCATGCATGATACCCCATCTTACAGCTGCTTTAGAAGGAAGGACCAATTGTCCTACTCTTAGCGTCCCATGAAATGCCAGACCAAAAGCTGCCCCGAATAGCCTGACCTCAAAGGAGGAGATACAGATTGCTGGCAATACTGCAAGCATCATGACTAATCAGTCCGCCGTAATAAGAAAGGTACATGATGCATTCTGGAAAGCATACAGCCTGCAAAAGAAATGAACCGCCGAAAGCCTAGACACCACTGGGCACTGTTGAGCACAATGTGCCCTTGTATTACAAGTTGAAAGTAAATACGATTGCTTAAAAGCAATTGTAAAGATTTTGACCTTAAACCGCCACATGGTCCACCACAAAGTACTCCTCTACACTTTTCACCCCTAAACCCGCACACCCCCACTTCGCAAAGTACTTCTCTACACTATTAACTGCTAAACCGCCACATATCCCATTACAAAGTACCCACTAATCTCTAATCCCCTTAACCAGCTAACCCCCACAACACCCCTAAGTTATAAAAAAAACTAACATTACAGTTAAAAAAGCTAACATTAAATAAAAAAAAATTAACATTACATAAAAAAGCTAACATTACAGAAAAAAAAGTAATAAAAATAAAAAACCCACAGTTATGCCTATTCTAAAACTAAAGCCACAATTAAAACAAAAGAACCCACACAAAATAAAAAACCCTATACTAACACTACAATAAACTATAGTAATAACCCTTAGGGATTTCTGTAGGGAATTGCCCTAAAGTGAAAGCGCTTTTTCAACAACAAAAAATACTACCTCATTCTACAATACAAGTAGCCCCCCACAAAAAAGCCTACTACTAAACCCAAAAGATGGTACTGAGTCCGGCTGCTACGTATTCGCCAACTGTGGTGCTCCTCTTCTATCCCGGCGGCGATGGTCTTTTATCTTCATCCCGGTGGTGGTGCTCTTCAATCTTCATCCCCGCAGCGGTGGTCTTCTATCTTCATCCATCTTTTTTCTTCTTATCTTCTGTCTGACATCCTCTTCATGCGGTCACCCGCCACACATTGAGTTTTGGATGTGAGGTACCCCTTTTATATAAGTGTACCCTTGCATTGTTATTGGCCTATTTTTAAAATCCAAATTCAAATCAGCCAATAGAAAGAAAGCCTTTTCTATCGTTTAGGTATTTCGGAGCTGGACTGTCACTGGGCAGGGTCAGACTGATATGCTACAGGATATTTTTTCTCTGTGAAGGGGCATAGTGTGCTAAAAGAATGTGCACCCTGAGTTGCAATAGAAATGAACAGGCATGGAAATTATTCTAGCTTTTGTTCAATCTCAGGGGTGCTGCTGTCTCTCGTCTAATATTTATGCAAATTACTCTTGGGTCTCCCTAAGGTTAATGGGTAATCCAGACGTGGACCCCGTGCACACATGTTCTTAGAGAGATACAACTGCACCTCACTGACGAGGCCCACAGAAGGCCGAAACGATTGTCTGGGGTTGTTGTTTCTCTTGTTCAGAGAAGAATTGCCTGGTATTTTGGTCTGGACTGTCATTGTGCAGGGTCAGACTGATATGCTACACGATATTTATTCTCTGTGAAAAGGCATAGTGTGCTAAAAGAACGCGCACCCTGAGTTGCAATAGAAATGAACAGGCATGGAAGTTATTCTAGCTTTTGTTCTATCTCAGGAGTGCTGTTCTCTCTCTTCTGATATATATATATCTATATCTATATATATACATATAAAATAAGACATTGTGGGTTCCACACCATAAACCAATAATAATCCTCACTTTGTGCTAACGGTCATAGCAAAAATGGTTTATTTATTAGAAAAAAAGAAAGAATTATGATATGGTAATCAAAGCCAAAGTATGACCAACCTTGGTCATATTTTGGCTTTGATTACTATATCATATTACTTTCTTTTTCCAATAAATAATCTCTCTCTCTCTCTCTCTCTCTCTCTCTCTCTCTCTCTCTCTCTCTCTCTCTCTCTCTCTCTCTCTCTCTCTCTCTCTCTATATATATATATATATATATATATATATACATATATATATATATACTGCATAAGTTATCAAGTATCTGACTATTAGGTAAATATACATATGTAAATCTCTGTCATGCCCAATACTGAGGGACTATACAATAGTGCTGAATATAGGTTTAATGCATCTAGATAAATAAATTAATATATACATCTAAAATGGCATCTGTGTCTCCTTCTCACAATGTATTGCACATACGCAAAATAATAGAATTATTCAAAATTGCCTTGGAATACTGTTAAAGATGGCGAAAATTAGATTTTTGCACTTCATCAATACCCTAGGGCCTCTATTTATCATAGTCTGGCGGACCTGATCTGACAGTGCGGATCAGGTCCGCTAGACCTCGCTGAATACGGAGAGCAATACGCTCTCCGTATTCAGCATTGCACCATCAGCTCACAAGAGCTGCTGGTGCAACGCCGTCCCCTGCAGACTCGCGGCCAATGGGCCGCCAGCAGGGGGGTGACAATCAACCCGATCGTACTCGATCGGGTTGAATTGCGGCGATATCTATCCGCCTGCTCAGAGCAGGCGGACAGGTTATAGAGCAGCGGTCTTTGTGACCACTGCTTCATAACTGCTGTTTCTGGCGAGTCTGAAGACTCGCCAGAAACACGGGCCATCAAGCTCCATTCGGAGCTTGATAGATAGGCCCCTTTGTGTGTTGAATTCGATATGTTCATTTTGTTGGCAAAATAAAGTGCAAACCTGGTGGAGGATTGTTATTACTGAATTCATTACTGTTCTTGCATTGTATTTGTGATTTTTCTGCTATCTTCTCGGATGGGATCTGAGCTTTTCTTAATACAGAAATATTGTTAAAGGGACAGTCTACTCCAGAATTGTTATTGTTTAAAAAGATCGAAAATCCCTTTATTACCTATTCCCCAGTTTTGTATAACCAATAAGGTTATTGTAATATACTTTCTATCTCTGTGATTACCTTGTATCTAAGCCTCTGCAGACTGACCCCTTATTTCAGTTATTTTGACAGACTTGATTTTTGTAACTCCATGGGCGTGAGCACAATATTATATATTAGGCACACGTGAACTAACACCCTCTAGCTGTGAAAAACTATCAAATGCATTGAGATAAGAGGTGGCCTTCAAGAGCTTAGAAATTAGCATATGAGCCTATCTTGGGTTAGCTTTCAAATAAGGATACCAAGAGAACAAAGCAAATTTGATGATAAAAGTAAAGTGGAAAGTTGTTTAAAATTACATGCCCTATCCGAATCATGAAAGTTTAATTTTGACTAGACTGTCCCTTTAATGCTTGGATTGTGATCACTCAGAACTTGAAAAACACAAATTGGAAGACAAAAAATTCAAAAGAATACAATTTTAAACAACTTTCCAATTTACTTTCATTTTCTAATTTGCTTCATTTTCTGGTATTCTTTGTTGAAAAAGCAGCAAAGTACTACTAGGAGCTAGTTAACACATTGGGGCCGAATTATCAGGCTCTGAATGGAGCTCGATGCCCCTTGTTTCCAAACAGAAGTTATGAAGCAGCGGTCTAAAGAGTCAGCGGACAGAAATCCACCCGATCGAATACGATTGGGTTGATTGACACCCCCTCAAATCTGCAGGGGCGGCATTGCACCAGCAGTTCACAAGGACTGCTGGTGCAAGGATAAATGCCGACAGGCACCGCGCAAAATGGGAAGCCCCGGCAATGCCTGTCACTGTAAAGGCCCGATCACCGGGGTGGGAGTCGATGGGAGTCGTCGTCAGCACCTGACTGGGAAAATTTGCGACGACTCAGAGCCGTCGTTAGCACTCAAGGGGTTAAAAGCATTAATCACTGTCCAGAGCAGAGCAGTAGTTTGCAGTCATGGTCTGAATATCATCACAGGACTTTCCGATAAATTACATTCTATAAATACAACTAACAGATATGCAACTCACTGTATTTAGTTTTACAAGTCATGTAGTATTTCCTCTTAACCTTTTTATTAGCATGTGTGTGTTAACACTTGGAGACCTGGATCCCACTGTTGAACAATGGAAATGGAATGAAACAAACTTAGTGGTATTTAAACAAGTGTCCCTCTAGTAACATTGTTCAGGACCAGTGAGCATTAAAGAATTTCTTAACTTATGACCATTCTGAAAATCAACTCTCAATGGATTTCATTCATCAAATATGAAGTTATTATTAGTTTTAACGATATCTATATAAATCTATACAAAATATAGGGTTTGTCTTCAGTTTTTCCAGGGCTGCTTTTTATACCCAGTTCAGCCCTGCCTGTACCTGTAAAAAATGAAAAAACTCTCAGAAAGAATGAATTGCTTCAAGTGCAGACAGACAGATACAGACCAGCATTTGCACCTCAACTAGATATACTATGTTAGGGCTAAAGTAGCTAATAAAGGGCTAAATTATGAGTGGCGCACTAACTGCTGCGCACCAGCGATATTGGGTTTTTATCAGCTTTTTGTGCGCAATTGAAAGTAAACACATTTGCTCGAGCACAATAAAGATTTGCGCTCGCCGGGTGAAGTCGAATTGAGAGCTTGTGTAAAGGGTAGGGGAAGAAAAAAAGTTGCATTAAATGCAATATATATATATATATAGGTATATAAATACTTAAAAGTACAGTTACACTCACATGAACACTGTCTGTTTAAATGGTAAAAAAAGTATTTAAAAATTTATAATAAGAGCTCAAAGATAAAAAAAAGTGCTGCAAAGGGCTTTAACACACACATATATATATATATATATATATATATATATATACATACATATACATGTCTAGTTATAGAGTATATATGTATATATATAAGACTCCATACATCCAAAGGAGGAAGAAACAGGAACTCCGGACTCATGGAACTTGTGCAAAAAAGTTTTATTCAGCAATGTTGCTCATGGTAAGGTGTGTAACCCAGAATACACATGCGCTTCATCAGAGGTCTATATATATATATATATATATATATATAGAGAGAGAGAGAGAGATATAGAGATAGATGATAGATAGATAGATAGATAGATAGATAGATAGATAGATAGATAGATAGATATGTGTATATATGTATTTAAGTATATATGTGTTTTACTCTATATTTACTGTACGTATTTAACATTCCAATGTTTTTTCACATACAGGATGATGTACTGTTTTTTGTAAATAGTATAAATACATATTTCTATATATATCTAAATATACCTACATATATATATATATATATATATATACATTCCTCTAGATATATAGATATAGATATCTATTTTACATTAACAGTATCAGAAATGTAAAATATGTGTAACGTGCATCAGGGTTTTGCAATTTTGGTCTAACGCGTGGCAGTTAGAGCACATGAAGAATTGCTAACTTCAATGCACGTTATTGAAATATTAAATATAAAATATTGAAAAATATTAATACAATTAATAAAAATTATCATACATACTGTAAAAAATTCTAAATAATCCATAGAATATATCTATATTTTTAACGGTGTATAATAATTTAAAAAAAAATATTATTATTTTATATTTAATATCTTAATAACTTGCATTGAAGTTAACAATTCTTCATGTGTGCTAACCCAACCAAGTTTCACCTAAATCGAGAAACTCAATGCCCCAAAAATGCATATTATACATTCCTATGTTCTTCACATAGAAAATAATGTACATTTTATTATTAAATATTTATGTAAAATTTATATTTATTTCTGTATGTCTATAGGAATAGATATATAGGTATAGGTGTATATATATATATATATATATATGTGTGTGTATTTACAAAAAAGTACATTGTTCTGTGAAGAATTTATAACTCCTGTCGGGTTAGTGCATAAGCAATAGGTTTTAGTTTTTTCTTCTTCTGCGCTCTCCATTGACTATGGGGAAAAGTTAACAAGGTGGCAATATTTGGTTATCACGCGTCGGCAGGCAAACTTTTTACTTTTGCAAAAAGCCTCCGTCTGGCTAAGATTACGCTTGAGCGGGAACACTAAGCCCTCCACTCGTAATCTAGTCCAAAGGGATTTAAGCAGGCATTATCTAATTCATGTCTTTAGGTGTTGCCTTGTCAAATTAGTCAGTTGCCTTCTACTGTAATTAAAGAAATATCTGATTTCTTCCTACAGACCCACAGCGCACATTTGCTGGCTAAAGAGGAATGTAAGTGTTATAAGTTCAATGCCTTTTAAAATGTATTCCTGGCTTAGGCACATACAGTGTCTAGTTTGGAGGTATAGAGTGTCAGAAAAATGCATTTGAGGGTTTCCTTGTGGCCCGTAGGCCTTGGGTTGGACAAGCCTGCTATATGTTATTTAGGCTCTCACCCTAGAGGTGGCTGTGCTATGAATCACTTTATAAATATTACATATTTTATGCAAGGTCAGCTCCAGAGAGGGCGGCTTATTGTGCCAACAAATTAATAATACATTTATGGCTGTCTGTCTGTATCTATGCAACACCACAGGTATATCACTGCAAAAAAAAAGATATTGTTTGTCAAATCATTTTACATTTTGTAAATAGTTTTATATATATATGACTAGAAAGAGTGGTCATAGGCTCAGGACAAAACTAACTTCCAGTCTAAAATTGAAGGACAGTTAAAGGGCCACTAAACCCAAAATCTTTCTTTCATGATTCAGATAGAGAATAGAAATTTAAACAACATCACACGAGGCTTCTATGTGCAGCAACCAATCAGAAGCTACTGAGCATATCTAGATATGCTTTTCAGCAAAGAATATCAAGAGAATAAAACAAATTAGATAATAGAAGTAAATTAGAAAGATGTTTAAAATTGCATTCTCTTTCTAAATCATGAAAGAAAAAATGTGGGTCTCATGTCCCTTTAATATAAATACATAAACATAAAAATCCACATAAGAATGTGTATATATACTAATTGTATATCTCCACTAATAAAGACCTGTTAAGGCTGCAATATTTTCAATATAGTATAACATTTTAAATAATACAAAGTAAACTTTATGTTAAAGGATTCTTAATAGTTTAGAATACCCTGATGTCAATATCATTAGACTATAAGTTTTCAATAGATAACACGTTGGAGAGGAGAAACAGAGAAGGGATCGACACCAGGAGTCGTTTTAAAAGGGCGGATGGAAGAGCCATCTACTTAAGAATCTATGCGGCACTTACCTCATTCTGATTGAGGTGGTTTTTTGTCAGTAGGAAGTTCTTCTGTTACTATTGTTTTTTTGGGCACACCAACTTACCTATTTTTTTGATTCAAGTTTTCTTCACTTGGGAACTTTGAGACTTTTTGTTATATAATTCACATTTGGGACTCTTGAAGGCTCTCTCTACAGTTAGTAGTCCACTTAATGTTAAATAAATATAGAAAAAAGGCCAAATTTTCCACTTGTCCACTGTAATTTCTTACTCATCCAAGTGTGTATACATAACTGGACCCTACGGGGCCGAATGATCAAGCTCCGAATACGTGCAAGCCTTCAGGCTCACCGGAAACAGCAGTTATGAAGCAGCGGTCTAAAGACTGCTGCTCCATAACTTGTCTGCCTGCGCTGAGGCTGCAGACATCAATCCGCTGGATCCTATACGATCGGGCTGATTGACACCCCCTGCTAGCTGCCGATTGTCTGCAAATCTGCAGGGGGCGGCATTGCACAAGCAGTTCACAAGAACTGTACACTGTCGGCATTTATCGATGTGCGGCAGATATGATACGCTACATTGTATCATGTCCGCTCACACTTTAATAAATCGGCCCCTACAAATGGAAAAAATGTCCAAAAAGGCCTCTCATGCAAACAGTTTGGACAAGCCTGCTTAATACATAGGGACATATCTATCAAAGTGTTAACTGAATATACGCTGGAATTCCGCATTGTATTTGTCACGAGATTGATCCGCCGTAGTTATCAAAGCATCAAGATTGACAAATGTTGAAAATTGTGACGTAAAATAAAAACCCGAGATCTCAATCCGACGCAGATTGAAAACAATGGTATTCGAGCAGAATTGTGTTCATTTGCCCTCCTAATCGACACTATTTGAACCTCTCAATAAGTTATCAAAAATTCGACATTTACGCTTGCGTCTTTTCCGACTCAGCGTACCTGGTTTTTAATCCGCCACCCTTGAGGTCGCGGATGCCATAGAACTCAATGGGAGTCTGAAAACACAGAAAGCTTATGTTCGATGCTCCAAGAGAATGAAGCATATGGCATAATAAAAGTAAATTAGAAACTTTATTACATTTGTATACCCTTTATAAATCAAACAATATTATTGTTCCACATTTGGTGCACTAGTAGATATAGGGATAAAAATGAAAAATACATTACTACTTATGGATTATGCTACAAATTTGTCTCTCATTACAAAGCAAGGGGACAATATTATTTCTACAAATTTGGTGCAACGTTTTGCCCCAAACTTGTTGCACTAATAGATATAGAGATAAAAATGAAATACATACACAACATAATGTAGCTAACTTCCATTTTATTTTTTGGAAAAATCTATGTGCACCATGTTTAAGCCATGTAATACAAGTCCCACTCTCCACTTCGCGCCATATTTGACTCAACACTTTTCGCACCAATTATGACGCCAACTCCTAAACAACCCACACACTAGGGATTTTTTCCACCACTTTTGATTGGAATATGCATAATCACATGATTTATGACATCAGCCAATCTGATTAAAATACACATTATAAACTATCACTAACAAATCAAATTGCTTGATACTTGTGTCATTGATCACTCATTAGAACTTGTAAGTGCCATTTGTTACATTGTTTATTGTTACATTGTGTATTATACTTTCAAAGTATGTATATGTGAAATTAGTATTATAATTAGTAAGATAAACATTGATGCTGACATTAGGACACCCAGTGTAATATTTTAGACAAGGATTTTAAAATTGGAATTGATGTTTGATTCAATATAATCCTAAAATGATAGCTCAAAGGGATAGCCCACCTAACTTTAATCTGTCATGATCCAGATACAGCAGAAATTAAAATCACCTCTTTACTGTCATGCTATTTTCATTGTATTTCTTCCTTCTCTTGAATTTCTATTTCAATAAGAAATTTCATCTTATATGCCAGCCCATTTTATAACACCTGTGAAGGGGGGTTGTTAAAACTAGATTGCAATCAGGAGGGGATACACAGGTACAGAGAGAAAACTGGCCCAGCTCTTAAAATATCCATTGATTGCAAATAAATACATATGATACCCTGATTACATGCTATATTCGCAATTACTCCTGCTCAGAATAATAATAAATTTACACTATAAACATATAGTGGTATAAATAAATATAGAGATATGAAAGACAACATTGTGTAGAACAAAATGAATGAATTTAGGGACATGTAAATATGTTTGCAAAAGATTTCTGACATAACACACACACACACACACACACATATATATATATATATATATATATATTCATATGTGCAAAGATATATGTACAAATTCTAGCATTAATAATCATTTCTAAAATAAAAAATATTAGATAAAAGCATATCATGACTTCTAGAAATACAAATACACATTAAAAAACGTTTATATGAGATATTGTTTGTAGAGGTATAAATGTAGCTATTTCTTGTACATTAACCGTTGAAAAATAAAAGATTCGCTTTAGAGAAATGTGCTTGTTCATGGACAGTAAGGAAATAACCGTAACATCGATGTCATGCCGCGTCGCTCCTAGCCTTTGCTAGGGGCACGGCATCTCCTTCCCTGCTCATTGCCAGGGGTTGTGTTGGGTCTGGATGCGTGCGGCTCTGACGTCATCGCCGCACGCTACTGATAACGGTCGGACCTCTGTGGCGTGAATCCTGCACCTATGTAAGTGTGACTACAACGATCTGTCACTGCTCAAGTATAGGTGTTACTTTGTGTGCTCCTGGGTGTGACAGATCATTGTATTTATTTCCCTTTTTGTGTAGGATCCCTGCCTGTCTGTCTACTCTGGCTGTTATACCCCTTAACTACTGGATTGATATACTGCTGCTGAACTCTGCCTGTCAGACTACTCTGCCTGCTATACCTCTTAACTACTGGATTGATATACTGCTGCTGAACCCTGCCTGTCTGACTACTCTACCTGCTATACCCCTTAATTACGGGATTGCTATACTGCTGCTGAACCCTGCCAGTCTGACTACTCTGCTTATTAACCCCTGTTGTTCTGGGTTGCCTCTTTGTTGCAGAACCCTGCCTGCCTGACCATTCTAGTTATGTGCCCTTGGACTGCTTTACTGTTGCCAAATCCTGCCTGCCTGACCATTCTAGTGGTGTGCCCTTGGACTGCTTTGCTGTTGCCAAACCCTACCTGCATGAACATTCTAGTGCTTTGTCCTTGGACTGCTTTGTCGTTGCAGCTGGGGACTTTCCTGTCTGTGGTGAGTGCCACCTTCCTCATCTTAATAACTTTCTCTGCTCTGGGATATTCCCTATCATTCCGGCTCAACGCCGGGATAATAAGACTACTGGCCGAGTTCAGTCTGATAGAGGAGTATCCAACAAGCATTACATTTTACTTGGACAATGGAGCCAGAGGAGGTGGCACGAGCTGTTTATATTCAGGAACAGATGTTGGGAACCCATACCACACAGTTGCAGAATATGGATTCTAAGCTAGAGGCTATTACCGCTCAACTCTCCTTACTAGTTACAGCGAGGAATACCGCTCCTGTTGTTTCACCACCAGTCCCTACTCCCAGTACTGTGACTTCTTCCTCTGCTTCTGGAAGTATACCCCGGATACCTTTGTCTGACAAGTATGAAGGTACTACTGATTGCAGGGGCTTTCTTAACCAATGCAGGCTGCACTTCCGCAATGATCCTCACACCTTTCAGTCTCACCAGTCAAGGGTCACCTTTATCATTTCCTTACTGAAAGACAAGGCCCTAACCTGAGTCTCTCCCCTTTTGGTACAGAACACTCCACTCCTGCATGATGCTGATGATTTCATTTCTGCTTTATCTTCTGTGTTTGGGACTTCTGACCGTATCTCTGCTGCAGAATATTCTTTCTGGGATCTCCGCCAGGGCAATAGAACTGTGGCACAATTTGCCATCGAGTTTTGCACCTTGGCACTTGAAACCACTTGGGATGGCAGTGCTCTCAAGGCAGCCTTTAGGAGGGGTCTGCATGAACGTATCAAAGATGAACTAACTTATCGTGATATTGCTTCTTCTTTGGATGACTTTATTACGCTTTGTATCAGTCTGGACTATCGCTTTCAGGAGAGACAAGCCGAGAGAGACAGAACAAGGAGGGTCCTTCCCTCCCGTCCTCCTGTTAATCCAGTTTTGGCAGTATCCTCTACCCCATTCAGCAGCTCCAGTTACCTCAGTGGAGGAACCAATGGATCTCTCCTCCTTCAAACCTTCAGAGTCTGAAAGACAGAGAAGAAGGAGACTGAGACTATGCTTTTATTGTGGATCTAACTCCCACCAACTAAAGAATTGTGACATTCGGCCGGGAAAAGTCAAGGCTTAGGGGATACCACAGGGGTACCTCTAAGTATGATGTCTACTAAATCTCCTCACTCCTCTCGGATCCTGGTACCTGTTACCATTCCATCTTTCAGAATACTGTCCACACTCAAGCCTTCATTGATTCAGGGGCAGCTGGAAACTTCCTGGATCACCGTTTCATGATTCAAGCTGGCTTGCCTCTTTTGCAGAAAAGACATTGTCTCAAAATAACTACTCTGGATGGTACCCCACTTGGTTCAGGCTTGATCCATTTTGAGTCAGCACCCCTGACCCTGACTGTGGGAGTCCTTCATACCGAACAGCTGCAGTTCAAGGTAATTTATTCCCCAGAAAAGGCTGTCATCCTTGGTCTTCCTTGGCTTCGGGTACACAATCCACAGTTCGACTGGCTGAGGGACAACTGGCCTCCTGGGGTACCTCCTGTTTCCACTCCTGCCTTGCTAAAGTTACTCCTCTGCTCCGCATTCCCATAGCCAGTATACAGACTCCTTCAAACCTTCCTTCAGTTTAGCGGACTTTGCGGATGTGTTTAAGAAAAAAGCAGCCGGCGTGCTGCCACCCCAAAATCCTCATGAATGCAAGATCAACCTCTTTCCCGGAGCCCCACTTCCTAAAGAGAGGACTTATCTACTCTCCAAGGCTGAAAATAAATCCATGGAGGAGTACCTAGCTAAAGGTTTCATTTGCCCTTCCTCCTCTCCTGCTGGGGCAGGCTTCTTTTTTGTCAGTAAAAACGATGGTGGGCTCAGACCCTGCATCGATTACAGGGCCTTGAACAACATAACCATCAAGAATCACTATCCCATACCATTGTTCACCGTAATGAATGACTTACTCCAGAATGCTCGCTTTTTCACAAAATTGGACTTACGTGGGGCATACAATCTGATTCACATCTTTCCAGGCCACGAATGGAAGACCGCATTCAACACAAGATCTGGGCATTACGAATACCTTGTAATGCCCTTTAGGCTGTGTAGCGCCCCTGCAGTCTTCCAGGCATTCGTCAACGATGTCTTCTTTGACCTCCTCAACCGCACTGTCATCATCTATCTGGATAATATCCTTGTTTTCTCTTCCAGTTTAGAGGAGCATCATAGACACGTGAGACAGGTGCTTCTACGTCTCAGAGACAATTCTTTAGTAGCCAAGCTAGAAAAAATGTGAGTTTGATCAAGTTTAGATCCAATTCCTTGGTTATGTCATTTCAAAGGAGGGTTTTGCCATGGATCCTGCTAAACTCACCGCAGTTCTAGAATGGCCTCTTCCTACTTCTTATAAAGAATTACAGAGGTTCTTGGGGTTCTCCAATTATTACCGCAAGTTTATAAAGAACTTTTCTCAAACAGTCGCTCCTCTCACTGAATTGACAAAATGGAACAAAGACTGTAAACATTGGCCTCCCGAAGTAATACATGCCTTCATTTGTCTGAAAAAGGCTTTCTGTTCAGCTCCTGTTCTCTGCCATCCTGATCCTGACCAACAGTTCACTTTAGAGGTTGATGCCTCTGAGATAGGGGCTGGAGCAGTTCTTACCCAAAGGGATCCTTTGACTTCCAAGTCACACCCTGTAGCCTTTTTTTTAAATGCTTTACTCCTGCTGAGAGAAACTACAATGTGGGTAATCATGAACTCTTAGCCATTGCTTTGCTTTGACTGAATGGTGTCACTGGTTAGAGGGCACCACTAATCCCATTCAGATTCTCACCGACCACAAGCATCTGACTTACATAGAGACTGCTCATCGGCGCAATCTTCAACAGGCCAGGTGGGCCTTGTTCTTTTCCCGTTTTAACTTTGTGGTCACTTATCTTCCAGGGACCAAGATCAAGAAGGCGGACGCCCTTTCCTGTCAGTTCCCTCACCCAAGTGATTCCTCTGAAGCTCCTATTGTACACATCATACCCCCCTCCTGTGTGGTTGCTCAACTTAATACCACCCTTCTGCAAGGATTGCAATGTGCCCAGTCTAGCCTCCGATATCCTCTTTGTACCTCTGAACCTACGCATCCCTGTGCTAGCCTGAGTTCATGATAGCAAACTCTCAGGACATCCTGGTTCGACTAGAACTTTCAAGCGTCTTTCCGAACATGTATGGTGGCCTACTATGAAGTCTGACGCTCAGGATTATGTGAAAGCCTGCACAACTTGTGCTGCCAATAAGACTCCCCGATCTTTGCCTCCTGTCTTTCTCCAACCATTGTCCATTCCCAAACAACCAAGAACACACATAACAATGGATTTCATTGTGGACCTTCCTTCTTCTGACCACCATACAGTTATCTGGGTTGTAACATAGTAACATAGTAGATAAGGTTGAAAAAAGACCGAAGTCCATCGAGTTCAACCTATACATATCTAAAATACTTACAAAAAGCTCCAGTTAAGCTTAAATAACCCCACTAAAAGGTGACCCATTTAATACTAGCAATCATATCCATGAATTTTGTTTATATACAGAAATGTATGCAGACAATTTTTAAATGTATCTAGGGTATTGGCATTCACTACCTCCTTTGGTAATGAGTTCCACAATTTTTTATTTTTTTTTCAAATATATTTTTATTGAGATTTACAAATAAATACAAACAAACAATTTGTCCACATACAAGATCTGAAGAAAGAAAGGGAAAAGAGAACAGCAGAGCAAGAACATATATATAATATTCAGGTTAATATAGTGCATCGTATACATTACCATTTAAAAACCAAGCGAGAAGAAAAAAAAAAAAAGAAAAAAAAAAAAAAAAAAGAAATATAATCATCTTGAGTCCTAGGTGAGAAACAGTGCATATTGTGCTTATAAAAACTAAAAACAAAGAAGACCCTATGTCCATAAATACATATGTCTGTATATTACAATATGAATAAACATTTGAGGTTAAAGAGATTACCTTCCTTCTTAAACTAAGGGTAATACAAAACAGTGAATATACACAAGTCCGTATACTGTTAAATACAATCAAGGTGAACCAAATCAGTGAATTAATAATATCTGTGACAAAAAAAGAAAAAAAGAAAAGGAGAATAAAAAAGAAATCTCTTACTACTATCTATTAATGTAAACATCCAAATTTGGTTAAAAATCATATAGTGTAGTCAGGTGGCACTGAGTAAAATCCCTATACTTTCATCGACTCAATTCTTTTCTCACCAACATTCCCCACATTATGTGTGCACTACCCAATGTACAATATGACCTGGCTCCCTCATTTTATGTACATAGCCAGGTAGACAATGTGACCGAACCACCCAAAATATAAAACAGTAAACACACAAAAACACACAAACAAAACAAACCAAGGAAGAAAGAGAAAAGAAAAAAAAAAAAACCCCTCCTCTCGTCCCCCCAACCTCCCCCCCCCACACACACTCACTCCCCGTCTATTGCCCATTCGCCAGGGAAGTGGCCTGCCAAAATGTTTATCTGTAGATATTCTGAGTTAATGATTGGTTTGATTAATTTTTTTTGATGCATGAGGGGCAAAGATCTTACAAAAATCTCCCATTTCTTAAGAAATACTGCTAAGTGTATATCCTGTGGGTAGGGTATGTTAGTCTGTTCTATTATGAACTGATCAGTCAATGCCCTTTTAAATTGTACCATCGTAGGTAGAGCAGATGCTTTCCATGCCTTAAAAATAAGGTTCCGCGCAGTCAGGATAATGGTATTTATCAGGTTATAATTCTTAATTGTATGCTGATATTTTACCAAGAAAAAGATCTCAATAGGAGATATCTTATAGTCCATCTTAAGAACAGCCATCATCCAATATATGATTTTCCCCCAGTATTGACGTGCCTTTGGGCAACTCCATAAACAATGAAATAGATCAGCGTCTGTAGTTGAGCATCTAGGGCATAGAGCCTTTGTTTTATACCATTTGGCTAAGACAACAGGCGTAAGATACCTCTGGAGCCCGACTTTTATCTGTGACTCCCTCCAAGATGTCGGAACCCAAGACTGTTGCGCTATTTTAAAACTCTCTATGATAGTCTGCTCATCTATATCCGGAAATAAATTTGCCCATTTAACAACCATCTCGTCTATTTGTGCTTTGGATGGTTTCTGATTTACTAGTAGATATAAAGGGGAGATTGCGTAAATTCCTGCCGCGTACATTGCAATCCTAGTCTGCAGCTCACCCAAAGACCAGTCATTCCCGTATTTCGTGAGCATCTCTTGAAGAAAGTGTCTAACTTGCAGGTAGGCGTAGAAATCACGTGTCCCTATATCAAACCGAGATACAATTTCTTGAAATAATACGGTATGTCCTCCCGCGTCTCGCAACTGACATAAATTTTGGAGACCTTTGGATTCCCAAACTGAGAATAACCGGTTCGAGAGGCCAGGACTGAATTCTGGGTTGCCCACTATAGGTAGATATTGTGAAACATACGGCGAATTCCCCGTTTCTATACATAAACTTTGCCATGCGATGATGACATTCTTCAGAGTATTCAAATAGAATACATTGGATGGAATGGAGTTAAGTGGGCAGTGCAAGAGAGCTTTCAAATTGAATGGCGCCACAATCTGTGATTCCCAGGTGAAAGACGTAATTTGCTCCTTCCCAGTAAGCCAATCAAGTGCAAATCTAGCTATTATAACCTGATTATATGACTGAATGTTGGGGAGTGCCAAGCCTGCTGATGTCTTGGAATTCATAAGCCTATGTGCGGCAATCCGTGGTCTTTTGCCATTCCATAGGAATTTGGAACAGGCCTTATTATAGATAGTGATATCTTTCTTGTGTAGAAACCATGGGATATTCTGCATAATGTAGAGGAGCTTTGGGAAGATGACTGCTTTAATCAAAGTCACCCGAGCCGTTAATGAAATAGGTAGCCTGGTCCATTCCTCCAGTTTACTCTTGCAAGAGTCCATTACTGTTCTGTAGTTTAATCCATACCAATCCTCCGGGTTTCTAGATAATCGTAAGCCCAGGTATGTAATCTGAAGGACCTCCCTATAGGGGTGGTTCACCTGCAGTGCCGGATTTTTATCTATCCACATGAGTTCAGGTTTAGATGTATTAATCTTGAACCCTGAGATCTCTCCGAACTCGTGAGTAATACTCTGTAGGATAGGTAATGACACTTCAAGATTAGATAGGAATAGAAGGAGATCATCCGCATAGAGAAGAAGCATCAGCTTCTCACCCGCCAGTGAGATCCCCTCAAGTTCATGCCGTAATTGAATGGCCAGGGGTTCTATACTAAGATTGAACAAGAAGGGAGATAGTGGGCAGCCCTGTCTAGTCCCTCTGAACAGATTAAAACGTTGAGTAGAGGTGTTGTTGATAATTACAGCGGAGGAAGGGTTACTATAAATTAAACGAATATAGTTGTGGAAAGGACCCGAGAACCCGAATTCGTCTAGCGTGGTGAACAAATGATCCCAACTGACCCTATCGAAAGCCTTTTCTGCGTCAACTGTCAAAATAGCCTTATTTATGTTGCCATGAGATTCCTTAGTTTTATATATGTTCCAAAAAGATTCAATCAAAATTAGCAATTTCCTTATATTCTTTGTCGGCTTACGTCCATGCATGAAACCAGATTGGTTCTCGTGAATTAGGTCGCCCATGTACGGTTTTAACCGTAAGGCCAAGATAGATGCGAGCAGCTTATAGTCGGTATTTAAAACCGAGATAGGCCTGAAAGAACTTGGTAGTTCAGGATTTTTCCCCTTTTTTAGGATCAGCGAGATATTTGCGGACGTAAAGGATGCAGAACAGCTCGTATTCTCAGAAAAATAGAAATTAAACAGCTTGACTAGAATAGGTAGCACCTGGGGTTGAAGGATCTTGTAATATTCTATAGGGAGAGCATCTGGACCAGCTGCTTTATTGAGTTTCGCGTTTTTAATTGCCCAAATTATTTCTTCTTCCGTAATAGGAGCGTTGATAGCCGTTCTGGCTTCTGTAGATATGCGAGGAACTTTAATCTTTCCCCAGAATGACTCCTTTTTATGTAGTTCAGTAGGCTCTTGGGTATATAAATCCTGGAAGAAATAAAAAAATACTTTTTCTATGTCGGAATGGTTTGTGAATCTAGAGGTTCCTTGTTTGATAGAGGTAATTGTATATCTAGGTGAAGATTTAACTAGCCTTGCTAAAAACTTCGCTGATCTGCCCATAAACCCTCCATATCTTGCTTTCATTTTAAGTTCTTCCTGGGCACTGATCTGTTTCAAGAATGAATCACGGAGCGTCTTTGCTGTGACATAAGCGTCCCAGCACTCTCTCGTTCGTCTAATAAGATACGCTCTATATGTATTCTTAACACGGTTGGCTAATTGCCTGGCCCCTGAACTGCTGTTTTTTGACAAGTGAAATGTATACGACTTAATCTCTCCTCGCAAAACGGCTTTAGAAGCCTCCCAAAACGTCTTGATTTTGTTCAAATAATTATGATTATTATTGAGATATTCTGCCCACTTCAATCGAAGGTAGTTCTGAAATTTGATATTATTGCTCAGATATCTAGGGAAGAAGATATAATTCTTGCCAGGCCGCCTACTTACGGCACTAAGTCCCAATACAATCACCGCGTGGTCAGAAATAGTTATGTCTTCAATTCTGGTGATCCAGTTCTGAGCTAACATGGTTTCTGAAACCAGGAAATAGTCGAGACGGGAGAAAGACCGTTGAGCATGCGAAATACACGTATAAGCGTGAACATCAGGGTTCTGAACTCGCCATAAATCAACCACCCCCAGGTGGGAACATACTCTCTGAAAGATCCTCAATTTTCTGCCTCTACTGTTTCGCATCCTATTGTTAGAGTTATCCAAGAGGGGGTCTGCTAATAGGTTAAGATCGCCTGCAATGATTAAGTTTGATCCTATGTAACTATGTAATTTTACAAGTAGAGCAGACCAGAAATTATTGTCAACTTGATTAGGGCCATATATGTTACAGAGTGTATATCTAATGCCTTTAATTTCCAACTCCAATATTAAAAATCTCCCTTCAGCATCGAGTTCAGTCTTACTTATCCTATATTCTAGCTTACGGTTCAGCAATATTGCCACCCCCTCTTTCTAGAGGTAAATGGAGCCGCCACAACTTCCCCCACCCACTTAGATTTGAGTTTGGGTATTTCACTAGCGTTAAGATGTAATTCTTGTAAAAGGACTATGTCAGGGTTGAATTTGCCCAAGTATTTTATCACAGCTTTTCTTTTAATAGGTGAATTAATGCCCCCTATATTCCAGGATAAAAGATTAAGATTATACATCCTCAGAACTAATCAACATACTGATCCAGTATATGGCCAGCAGTCAAAGATCTCGCTGTGTTTTGCCCTGGGGGTGCAGCAAAGACCCATCTCCACTATGCGCCACAACAGGGAGTCGAGAGGGAGAGGGAAGGCGCGAGGGGGCGAAAGGAGGAGAGAGGAGAGAGAGCGAGAGAGGAGAGGAGAAAAAAAACAAAAAACAAAAAAAACAACCATAATAACCACAACCCACACAGACCCTGAAACAAACATAAAAACACCATTTCTAAAACTGTCGTATTCTCAAATTCACAGACCCTATTACTCATATCAATAACTCTAAGTGGTAAAATATTCAGATTCTGTGATCAAGAAAAAAAGAAGGAAAGAAAAAATCCCCTCCCATTGGGATAGAGACCAGATCATGGGACCCCTGCCTCCCTACAAAAGGTCTCAGCCTCCATAACAGTATTAAGTGTATATGTACTGCCATCTTTCTGCACTATCAACTTTGCTGGGTACATTAGTCTAATATTGTAGTTCTCTCTCTGTAACCTCGCATAGAAGAAGGACATATCCCTTCTCTTGGTTAATGTTTCTGTAGAGAAGTCCTGGAACAATAGTAATTTATGTGGGCCTAGAGAGAGAGAACCGCATTTCCTGTAATGTTTAAGATATGTTACTTTGTCCTGAAAGTTGACAAATTTAAAGATTACTGGTCTGGGTCTCGAGGCTTCAGTCTGTTCACGTCTTTGGCCTATCCTATGTACCCTTTCAATCAGAAAGGGAGCAGCAGGAGCCGGGATCTGTAAGGCCTGTGGTAATGTAATAGTGGCGAAATTCATTAGATCTTGGAACTCAGGAGACTCAGGCAGACCAATCACTTTGAGGTTATTGCGCCTCGAACGATCCTCGAGATCTTCGACTTTGGCTTGCAGCGCAGTGATAGATTTGCTATGAGAGTCCAATATTGGATCAATAACATTAAATCTGTCTTCCAGATCTGAGATCCGATTCTCAATTTCATCTAGTCTGGATGAAAACTGCCTAACCTCCAAGGTGAGGTTTGAAATCTCGTTTCTGATCTCCTGTTTGATCATATCAAATTGAGGTGTCAAAATTTTAGCTACTTCAGCTGCAAATTCAGCCAAATTATTAGGGGAGGGGATAGAGACGCTTTTTTCCAAAGGGGATACAGCGCTCGAATCCAAGTTCCTGCTGCTCCCCTTCTTTTCTCGGGATTTGGGGGGCATATTGGAGGGGGAGTTCCTTTGCTGCATATATTTATCCATGAACAAAACTCAGCTAGTAAGTGTCTGTAAAGTGCTATATATTGTCTAGAAGATTTAGCGCAGAAGTATGTAAATCCAAAACCTATAATACCTTAGTAGACAAACTCTAAGTAAAACTGAATATGTAGCCCTTCCTTGAATGCTAGCTTTCCTTATGAGTTAAGAAATTTATTCTCCAAAATATGCTACAACATTTTTGTTCGAATGTCCCTTATAATCCACAAATCTCTACGTTATAATTTACTCTAACAAGTGAGGGGATTATTTCCACAATTTTATTGCTCTTACAGTGAAAAAAGGATTCCATTGCAGGAGATTAAATCTCCTTTCCTCCAACCTTAAATTGTGACCACTTGTCAGAAACAATTTTCTTGGAATAAACAGAGCTTCTGCCATCTCTGTATATGGGCCTTGAATATATTTATATAAAGTAATCATGTCACCTCTCAAGCGCCTTTTTTCTAAAGAAAACAGGCCCAGTTTGGCTAGCCTCTCCTCATAGGTTAAATTTGCCAATCCCCTTATTATCTTTGTGGCCCTTCTCTGAACTTTTTCTAGTTCTGCAATATCTTTTTTTGCGATCTGTCCCCAGAACTGCACTCCATACTCAAGTTGAGGTCTTACCAGGGCTTTATGTAGAGACATAATTATGCTTTCCTCCCTTGAATCAATGCCTCTTTTAATACATGCTTGTATCTTATTAGCCTTTGAAGCCGCTGCCCTGCAATGTACACCCATCTTTAACTTGTTATCTATTACTACTCCCAAATCCCTTTCCTCCTCTGTTTGGCTAAGTCTTGTCCCATTTAAAAAATATGTTGCCTGCTTATTTTTACTTCCAAAATGTAGAGCCTTGCATTTTCCCGTATTAAATCTCATTTTCCATTTACCTGCCCATACTTCTAATTTTTGCAGATCCCTTTGTAATGAAGTTCATCCTGCTCTGACCTAATGACCTTACTTAACTTAGTATAATCTGCAAAAATAGAGATGTCGCTATTTAATCCTTGCTCCAAGTCATTTATAAAAATATTAAAAAGAACAGGGCCCAGTACTGATCCCTGGGGGACACTGATTACCTTTATCCAATCTGAGTATGATCCATTTACTACTACTTGTTGCTCCCTATCTTTTATCCAGTTATTTATCCATGAGGCCGGTCAGATAGCTCAGCATGCTAAGGCACTGTGGCTGAGCTCTGTAGCAACCCAAGGGTTGCAGGTTCGATCCCCGGCGAGGTCCACTCAGCCTTTCATCCTTCTGAGGTCAATCAAATGAGCAGCGCCTTGAGACACTTATGGTTATTAGGTGCGCTTTACAAGTACCACATACATGAGCTAACATTTTCAGCTATTCAACGTTTCATTGATGATCTGCTCATAGTTTGGAATTCTAGCGATCATGAGGCTGAACTTTTTGTGCAGTTCCTCAATGAGAGTGATAATGGCGTTAATTTCACATTTGAGTGGAATAAACAAACCATTAATTATCTGGATATCACTCTAGAGGGAAATGCTGCAGCAGGTAAGGTTGATACACAACTATACAGGAAACCCATTTCAGGGAATACGCTATTGCATAGCAAGAGCGCACATCCCAGACACGTATTCCGGGGCATAGCCAAGGGCCAACTTCTAAGGACAAGACGGATTTGCAGCACAGATGTGCAATTTGAGAAAGAAAGTACTGATATGGTAAATAGGTTGGTTGAGAGAGGGTACCAGCCCAGCATGGTTAGAAATGTGGCTAAGGAAGTGGGTGATGTGAAGAGGCAGGATACACTTACCCATAAATCAAGGAACACTAATGATAACAAAACTATTTTCATTACACAATATTCGTCTGAGTATATTGAAATCTGTAACATCATAAAGAAATATTTTCCTATATTACATGGAGATAAGGAATTAAAAAACACAGTGGAAAAAGGGTTTAAATGTGTCTATTCTAGAGGTTTAACTCTAGGTAATATTCTATCTCCATCCCTCCTACCAAATAGGCAATGTTCAACCACTTGGCTAGCTGTAAATGGCACATATAAATGTGGAGATGGTAGGTGTAAAGCGTGCAAATTTATAATAGAGGGAAGGAATTTCTACTCATATTTTACAGATCAAATCTTCGATACTAAAGGATGTGTTAGATGCTCTACCCAATATGTCGTGTACCTCATTGAATGTACTCAGCATCGCAAGCAATATGTGGGAATGACCACAAGGGATGTCCGTACAAGAATACGGGAGCATCTGGGATACATCAAAAATGAGAAAACTTGCTCTGCTTTGTCGAGACATTTCATTGAGGTACACGGGGGAGATGTGAGATCATTCAATTGGAGAGCAATTGAATTAATTAAACGGCCACCCAGAGGAGGGAACAAAGAGGAACTTCTAGCTAGGCAAGAAGCCTTCTGGATTTTTAAACTTCGAACTCAGGTGCCAGAAGGCTTCAATTCTGAGTTCTATTTGATTAACCATTGGCGTTGATCTTCAATAGTTAGACTTCTTTCTTGCTCTTTTACATGACATTTTACCCCTTTAGTAGGGTTCACATGCCTTCTGTATAGGAAAACTAAGTTATGTAATAAAATTTATTGAAAAGTTAGTGGATAAGTTACCAGTCTCTTTTTACCTTGCCACACTGTTGCCCTTTACATATTTCACCCTTGCTTGGCTACTACCCTACTTTAGTTCCACATTTGGAATTACCTCTATACCTAATATAGACCATGATTTCTCATTATTTCAACCTGTGCTACTATGATCCAATATTGTATATTGATAAGGGGAAATTACTATATCTTAATAGCACTGACATTTCATGAGCTATGTTTGGAGATGTGATGATAGTGGCCTTATGGTGGTTTTGATACAGAAAGTACTTTATTGTATGTAAAGCTGTATAAAGCCTTATGTACACTATCATGCAAATATGTAAATTAGCCTTGTGTTTGAACACTGCAATATGCAGTTATTATTAACTACATATATGTGATTCTTGGGTTTTTATGTGGTTGAGTGGTTTCTGTTAGTATCACAACATTGTTTTTTGTGTGCATAGGTCTCTGTGTGTGGATTCATAGGATGTATAGGCACTATGTATATAAAATGTATCTTTAACCTGACTATACAAAATACAATGTATAATGTTTGAAATTCTATTTTGAAACCACCTAACAAAATCCTTGAATCACCTTACTAAATACTAAATACTACTTTTTAAGTGTGAAATGTTCAGAATTGTACTAATGTCAGTTCTTTGAGTGTAAAATTTCCATTTATAGTTTTTCATCTAGAGTTTTTTCTATAAGCCTTTTTGAAATTGAATTTGAAATTGGCCAATCCCCTTATTAACTTTGTGGCCCTTCTCTGAACTTTTTCTAGTTCTGCAATATCTTATTTTGCGATCGGTCCCCAGAACTGCACTCCATACTCAAGTTGAGGTCTTACCAGGGCTTTATGTAGTGACATAATTATGCTTTCCTCCCTTGAATCAATGCCTGTTTTAATACATGCTTGTATCTTATTAGCCTTTGAAGCCGCTGCCCTGCAATGTACACCCATCTTTAACTTGTTATCTATTACTACTCCCAAATCCCTTTCCTCCTCTGTTTGGCTAAGTCTTGTCCCATTTAAAAAATACGTTGCCTGCTTATTTTTACTTCCAAAATGTAAAGCCTTGCATTTTCCCGTATTAAATCTCATTTTCCATTTACCTGCCCATACTTCTAATTTTTGCAGATCCCTTTGTAATGAAGTTCATCCTGCTCTGACCTAATGACGTTACTTAACTTAGTATAATCTTCAAAAATAGAGATGTCGCTATTTAATCCTTGCTCCAAGTCATTTATAAAAATATTAAAAAGAACAGGGCCCAGTACTGATCCCTGGGGGACACTGATTACCTTTATCCAATCTGAGTATGATCCATTTACTACTACTTTTTGCTCCCTATCTTTTATCCAGTTATTTATCCATGAGGCCGGACAGATAGCTCAGCATGCTAAGGCACTGTGGCTGAGCTCTGTAGCAACCCAAAGGTTGCAGGTTCGATCCCCGGCGAGGTCCACTCAGCCTTTCATCCTTCTGAGGTCAATCAAATGAGCAGCGCCTTGAGACCCTTATGGGAGATTAGGTGCGCTTTACAAGTACCACATACGTGAGCTAACATTTTCAGCTATTCAACGTTTCATTGATGATCTGCTCATAGTTTGGAATTCTAGCGATCATGAGGCTGAACTTTTTGTGCAGTTCCTCAATGAGAGTGATAATGGAGTTAATTTCACATTTGAGTGGAATAAACAAACCATTAATTATCTGGATATCACTCTAGAGGGAAATGCTGCAGCAGGTAAGGTTGATACACGACTATACAGGAAACCCATTTCAGGGAATACGCTATTGCATAGCAAGAGCGCACATCCCAGACACATATTCCGGGGCATAGCCAAGGGCCAACTTCTAAGGACAAGACGGATTTGCAGCACAGATGTGCAATTTGAGAAAGAAAGTACTGATATGGTAAATAGGTTGGTTGAGAGAGGGTACCAGCCCAGCATGGTTAGAAATGTGGCTAAGGAAGTGGGTGATGTGAAGAGGCAGGATACACTTACCCATAAATCAAGGAACACTAATGATAACAAAACTATTTTCATTACACAATATTCGTCTGAGTATATTGAAATCTGTAACATCATAAAGAAATATTTTCCTATATTACATGGAGATAAGGCATTAAAAACACAGTGGAAAAAGGGTTTAAATGTGTCTATTCTAGAGGTTTAACTCTAGGTAATATTCTATCTCCATCCCTCCTACCAAATAGGCAATGTTCAACCACTTGGCTAGCTGTAAATGGCACATATAAATGTGGAGATGGTAGGTGTAAAGCGTGCAAATTTATAATAGAGGGAAGGAATTTCTACTCATATGTTACAGATCAAATCTTCGATACTAAAGGATGTGTTAGATGCTCTACCCAATATGTCGTGTACCTCATTGAATGTACTCAGCATCGCAAGCAATATGTGGGAATGACCACAAGGGATGTCCGTACAAGAATATGGGAGCATCTGGGATACATCAAAAATGAGAAAACTTGCTCTGCTTTGTCGAGACATTTCATTGAGGTACACGGGGGAGATGTGAGATCATTCAATTGGAGAGCAATTGAATTAATTAAACGACCACCCAGAGGAGGGAACAAAGAGGAACTTCTAGCTAGGCAAGAAGCCTTCTGGATTTTTAAACTTCGAACTCAGGTGCCAGAAGGCTTCAATTCTGAGTTCTATTTGATTAACCATTGGCGTTGATCTTCAATAGTTAGACTTCTTTCTTGCTCTTTTACATGACATTTTACCCCTTTAGTAGGGTTCACATGCCTTCTGTATAGGAAAACTAAGTTATGTAATAAAATTTATTGAAAAGTTAGTGGATAAGTTACCAGTCTCTTTTTACCTTGCCACACTGTTGCCCTTTACATATTTCACCCTTGCTGGGCTACTACCCTACTTTAGTTCCACATTTGGAATTACCTCTATACCTAATATAGACCATGATTTCTCATTATTTCAACCTGTGCTACTATGATCCAATATTGTATATTGATAAGGGGAAATTACTATATCTTAATAGCACTGACATTTCATGAGCTATGTTTAGAGATGTGATGATAGTGGCCTTATGGTGGTTTTGATACAGAAAGTACTTTATTGTATGTAAAGTTGTATAAAGCCTTATGTACACTATCATGCAAATATGTAAATTAGCCTTGTGTTTGAACACTGCAATATGTAGTTATTATTAACTACATATATGTGATTCTTGGGTTTTTATGTGGTTGAGTGGTTTCTGTTAGTATCACAACATTGTTTTTTGTGTGCATAGGTCTCTGTGTGTGGATTCATAGGATGTATAGGCACTATGTATATAAAATGTGTCTTTAACCTGACTATACAAAATACAATGTATAATGTGTGAAATTATTTTTTGAAACCACCTAACAAAATCCCTGAATCACCTTACTAAATACTAAATACTACTTTTTAAGTGTGAAATGTTCAGAATTGTACTAATGTCAGTTCTTGAGTGTAAAATTTCCATTTATAGTTTTTCATCTAGAGTTTTTTCTATAAGCCTTTTTGAAATTGAATTTGAAATTGGCCAATCCCCTTATTAACTTTGTGGCCCTTCTCTGAACTTTTTCTAGTTCTGCAATATCTTATTTTGCGATCGGTCCCCAGAACTGCACTCCATACTCAAGTTGAGGTCTTACCAGGGCTTTATGTAGTGACATAATTATGCTTTCCTCCCTTGAATCAATGCCTCTTTTAATACATGCTTGTATCTTATTAGCCTTTGAAGCCGCTGCCCTGCAATGTACACCCATCTTTAACTTGTTATCTATTACTACTCCCAAATCCCTTTCCTCCTCTGTTTGGCTAAGTCTTGTCCCATTTAAAAAATACGTTGCCTGCTTATTTTTACTTCCAAAATGTAAAGCCTTGCATTTTCCCGTATTAAATCTCATTTTCCATTTACCTGCCCATACTTCTAATTTTTGCAGATCCCTTTGTAATGAAGTTCATCCTGCTCTGACCTAATGACCTTACTTAACTTAGTATAATCTGCAAAAATAGAGATGTCGCTATTTAATCCTTGCTCCAAGTCATTTATAAAAATATTAAAAAGAACAGGGCCCAGTACTGATCCCTGGGGGACACTGATTACCTTTATCCAATCTGAGTATGATCCATTTACTACTACTTTTTGCTCCCTATCTTTTATCCAGTTATTTATCCATGAGGCCGGACAGATAGCTCAGCATGCTAAGGCACTGTGGCTGAGCTCTGTAGCAACCCAAGGGTTGCAGGTTCGATCCCCGGCGAGGTCCACTCAGCCTTTCATCCTTCTGAGGTCAATCAAATGAGCAGCGCCTTGAGACCCTTATGGGAGATTAGGTGCGCTTTACAAGTACCACATACGTGAGCTAACATTTTCAGCTATTCAACGTTTCATTGATGATCTGCTCATAGTTTGGAATTCTAGCGATCATGAGGCTGAACTTTTTGTGCAGTTCCTCAATGAGAGTGATAATGGCGTTAATTTCACATTTGAGTGGAATAAACAAACCATTAATTATCTGGATATCACTCTAGAGGGAAATGCTGCAGCAGGTAAGGTTGATACACGACTATACAGGAAACCCATTTCAGGGAATACGCTATTGCATAGCAAGAGCTCACATCCCAGACACATATTCCAGGGCATAGCCAAGGGCCAACTTCTAAGGACAAGACGGATTTGCAGCACAGATGTGCAATTTGAGAAAGAAAGTACTGATATGGTAAATAGGTTGGTTGAGAGAGGGTACCAGCCCAGCATGGTTAGAAATGTGGCTAAGGAAGTGGGTGATGTGAAGAGGCAGGATACACTTACCCATAAATCAAGGAACACTAATGATAACAAAACTATTTTCATTACACAATATTCGTCTGAGTATATTGAAATCTGTAACATCATAAAGAAATATTTTCCTATATTACATGGAGATAAGGCATTAAAAAACACAGTGGAAAAAGGGTTTAAATGTGTCTATTCTAGAGGTTTAACTCTAGGTAATATTCTATCTCCATCCCTCCTACCAAATAGGCAATGTTCAACCACTTGGCTAGCTGTAAATGGCACATATAAATGTGGAGATGGTAGGTGTAAAGCGTGCGAATTTATAATAGAGGGAAGGAATTTCTACTCATATGTTACAGATCAAATCTTCGATACTAAAGGATGTGTTAGATGCTCTACCCAATATGTCGTGTACCTCATTGAATGTACTCAGCATCGCAAGCAATATGTGGAAATGACCACAAGGGATGTCCGTACAAGAATACGGGAGCATCTGGGATACATCAAAAATGAGAAAACTTGCTCTGCTTTGTCGAGACATTTCATTGAGGTACACGGGGGAGATGTGAGATCATTCAATTGGAGAGCAATTGAATTAATTAAACGACCACCCAGAGGAGGGAACAAAGAGGAACTTCTAGCTAGGCAAGAAGCCTTCTGGATTTTTAAACTTCGAACTCAGGTGCCAGAAGGCTTCAATTCTGAGTTCTATTTGATTAACCATTGGCATTGATCTTCAATAGTTAGACTTCTTTCTTGCTCTTTTACATGACATTTTACCCCTTTAGTAGGGTTCACATGCCTTCTGTATAGGAAAACTAAGTTATGTAATAAAATGTATTGAAAAGTTAGTGGATAAGTTACCAGTCTCTTTTTACCTTGCCACACTGTTGCCCTTTACATATTTCACCCTTGCTGGGCTACTACCCTACTTTAGTTCCACATTTGGAATTACCTCTATACCTAATATAGACCATGATTTCTCATTATTTCAACCTGTGCTACTATGATCCAATATTGTATATTGATAAGGGGAAATTACTATATCTTAATAGCACTGACATTTCATGAGCTATGTTTGGAGATGTGATGATAGTGGCCTTATGGTGGTTTTGATACAGAAAGTACTTTATTGTATGTAAAGTTGTATAAAGCCTTATGTACACTATCATGCAAATATGTAAATTAGCCTTGTGTTTGAACACTGCAATATGTAGTTATTATTAACTACATATATGTGATTCTTGGGTTTTTATGTGGTTGAGTGGTTTCTGTTAGTATCACAACATTGTTTTTTGTGTGCATAGGTCTCTGTGTGTGGATTCATAGGATGTATAGGCACTATGTATATAAAATGTGTCTTTAACCTGACTATACAAAATACAATGTATAATGTGTGAAATTCTTTTTTGAAACCACCTAAAAAAATCCCTGAATCACCTTACTAAATACTTAATACTAATTTTTAAGTGTGAAATGTTCAGAATTGTACTAATGTCAGTTCTTGAGTGTAAAATTTCCATTTATAGTTTTTCATCTAGAGTTTTTTCTATAAGCCTTTTTGAAATTGAATTTGAAATTGTTTGTACTGAAATGCCTGTTTTCAAACTGCCTACCATTATATAAAATACATTCACAGGGTCTTTTTCTAAGGGTACATTTTCTAAGTGTTCTATTCAAGTATGTATTGTGATAGTAAGGGGTTAATATGGGGTAAGGAGCTAGAACCCTCCCCTAACATTGACCAATCACTGTGTAATATGACCTATTTAAAGTTGTTGCTTTGTGAGAGCAAGCAGGTCTATGATTACGGCACCTGCCGAAACTAGTCAGACTACCTGCATTTTTTTATCCTGAACTGTGATGTTTTAAACTGTGGACAATAAAGAATTTTTCTTTTATGCAATCTAAAGGAACGTTTGCTGCCTCATCTTTTGAATTTACCTATGATCCATTTACTACTACTTGTTGCTCCCTATCTTTTATCCAGTTATTTATCCATGAGGCCAGGCAGATAGCTCAGCATGCTAAGGCACTGTGGCTGAGCTCTGTAGCAACCCAAGGGTTGCAGGTTCGATTCCCTGCGAGGTCCACTCAGCCTTTCATCCTTCTGAGGTCAATCAAATGAGCAGCGCCTTGAGACCCTTATGGGAGATTAGGTGCGCTTTACAAGTACCACATACATGAGCTAACATTTTCAGCTATTCCCAGTCCCTTAATTTTGTGCATTAATCTCTCATGTGGCACTGTATCAAATGCCTTTGCAAAATCTAAGTATATCACATCAACTGATTTCCCTTTATCTATATTTTTACTTCCTTCCTCATAGAATCTTATTAGATTCATTTGACATGATCTATTTTTCCTAAAACCATGCTGATTAGAACTCATAATCTTGTTTACATGAATATACTGATCATCAATATAATCCCTTAGAATCCCTTCAAATATCTTCCCCACTATTGGTGTCAGACTAACTGGTCTATAGCTTCCTGGATCATCCCTGTTTCCCTTTTTGAAGAGTGGCACCACATCAGCTTTATGCCATTCCTGGGGTACCATGCCTGAGGATAATGAGTCTTGAGAAATTAAGAGTAGAGGTTTGTCTATAACAGTGCTAAATTCCCTTAACACCCTTGGGTGTATTCCATCTGGGCCTGGAGTTTTATTTACCTTAATATTATCCAGTTTTTTCCTGATATCCTCTAATCATAACCCAGTTAATGGTATGGGCTGGCATGTTCTATTTTGTTCCAAAGTATCATCCAATGGTTCCTCTCTTGTGTATACTGAATAAAAAAACTGATTTAGTACCTCAGCCTTCTCCCTGTCATTATTTATCATGCTACACTCCACGCATTTTAATGTACCTATATTGTCCTTCTTAGATTTTTTTGCTATTTATGTACTTAAAGAACCTTTTAGGGTTAGACTTAAAATCCTTTGCAATTAATTTTTAATTTTTAATTTTGGCTAATTTGATTGCTTTTTTGCATGCTTTGCTACATTCCTTATAAATATGGAATTTTGAGTCTGTACTATTTCCTTTGAATAATTTAAATGCCCTACGTTTTTTCCTAATTTCTCTTAACACATTTTTATTTTGCCACATTGGCTTTCATTTTTTAATTTTAATTTTTATAACCATATGGTATTTGTTGATATGTATATTTATTTAATAAAGTTTTAAATATTATCCATTTATCCTCTGTATTTTTATTAGAGAATACATTGTCTCACTTTATATTATTTAATGATTTCCTTAAATCGTTGAATTTTGCTTTCTTAATATTAAAAGTCTTACGCCTAGATTTAGAGTTCTGCGTTAGCCGTCAAAACCAGCGTTAGGGGGTCCTAACGCTGGTTTTGGCCGCCATCTGGTATTTAGAGTCAGTCAGGAAAGGGTCTAACGCTCACTTTCCAGCCGCGACTTTTCCATACCGCAGATCCCCCTACGCCAATTGCGTATCCTATATTTTCAATGGGATCTTTCTAACGCCGGTATTTAGAGTCTTGGCTGAAGTGAGCGTTAGAAATCTAACGACAAAACTCCAGCTGCAGAGAAAAGCCAGGAGTTCAGAGCTTTCTGGGCTAACGCCGGTTCATAAAGCTCTTAACTACTGTGCTCTAAAGTACACTAACACCCATAAACTACCTATGTACCCCTAAACCGAGGCTCCCCCACATCGCCGCCACTCTATTAAATTTTTTAACCCCTAATCTGCCGACCGCACACCGCCGCAACCTATATTATCCCTATGTACCCCTAATCTGCTGCCCCTAACACCGCCGACACCTACATAATATTTATTTACCCCTAATCTGCCCCCCCCCAACATCGCCGCTACCTTACCTACAATTATTAACCCATAATCTGCCGACCGGACCTCACCGCTACTCTAATAAATGTATTAACCCTAAAGCTAAGTCTAACCCTAACCCTAACACCCCCCTAAGTTAAATATAATTTTTATCTAACGAAATAAAATAAATCTTATTAAATAAATCATTCCTATTTAAAGCTAAATACTTACCTGTAAAATAAACCCTAATATAGCTACAATATAAATAATAATTATATTGTAGCTATTTTAGGATTAATATTTATTTTACAGGCAACTTTGAATTTATTTTAATCAGGTACAATAGCTATTAAATAGTTAATAACTATTTAATAGCTACCTAGCTAAAATAATTACAAAATTACCTGTAAATTTTTTTTTTAAACCTAACACTGCACTATCAATAAATAAATGAAATACAAATACCTACAAATAAATACAAATAAATACACTAACTACAAAAAAATAAAAAAAGAACTAAGTTACAAAAAAATAAAAAAATATTTTACAAACAAAGCTCTTTTACCTTACCAGCCCTTAAAAGGGCCTTTTGCGGGGCATGCCCCAAAGAATTCTGCTCTTTTGCCTGTAAAAAAAAACATACAATACCCCCCCCACCCAACATTACAACCCACCACCCACATACCCCTAATCTAACCCAAACCCCCCTTAAATAAACCTAACACTATCGGAACAGCCAATAGAATGCAAGTTAATTATTTTAACTAGGTAGCTACGTTGCGGCAACATTGGGGGGGGGCAGATTAGGGGGTAATAAATATAATATAGGGGTCGGCGGGGGTTAGGGGCAGCAGATTAAGGGTTCATAGGGATAACGTAGGTTGCGGCGGTGTACGGAGCGGCAGATTAGGGGTTAATAATAACATGCAGGGGTCAGCGATAGCGGGGGCATCAGATTAGGGGTTAATAAGTGTAAGGTTAGGGGTGTTTAGACTCGGGATGCATGTTAGGGTGTTAGGTGCAGACTTAGGAAGTGTTTCCCCATAGGAAACAATGGGGCTGCGTTAGGAGCTGAACGCTGCTTTTTTTTTTCAGCTCAAACGGCCCCATTGTTTCCTATGGGGGAATCGTGCACGAGCACGTTTTTGAAGCTGGCCGCATCCGTAAGCACCGCTGGTATTGAGAGTTGCAGTGGCGGTAAATTATGCTCTACGCTACCTTTTTGGAGCCTAACGCAGCCCTTCCGTGAACTCTAAATACCAGCGGTATTTAAAAGGTGCGGGGAGAAAAAAGCATGCGTAGCTAACGCACCCCTTTGGCTGCAGAACTCTAAATCTAGCCGTTAGTTAAACCTTTAAGACACTCCATATGAAAAGAGATTTCAAATGTGACCAATGTTATGATCACTGTTACGCAAATGTTCTTTGACTTCTATGTTTGATATTATATCTGTATTGTTTGATAGCACTAAATCCAATATAGCTTTACTCCTTGTTGGCTCCTCTATTAATTGTGACAAGAAGTTATCCCTGAGAACATTTAAAAAGCTATCCCCCTTAGCTGAATTACTAGTTTCATTAGCGCAGTTTATATCAGGATAGTTAAAATCTCCCATAATTACAGCACTATTTCCACCCACAGGGTCTCTCTACATTGTCTCCTGTAACATAAATATCTTCCCTTATTGTAGGTTTAAGGTTTAATATACATGCAGATTCCTCCACCCCTTTTATTATTCCTGTCCCTCCTAAATATTATTATCCTCTTCTGCAACTAAGAGCTCCAGCTCCCTTATTTTACATGCCATGCTTCTTGCATTTTTTGTCATACATTTAATTTTCATGTGCTACTTGGTGTGCTTTCCTCTATACTTTCTAAGGTGACAGTTCTTAAGTCATCCCTTCCTTGAGATATTAAGGGAGTGACATATTCACAGACTGATCTCTCTGTTCTATTGTGTTCTAACTGACCCTCCCCCCTTTGCCTAGTTTAAAAGATTCTCTAAATGTGGTGGATCGCTTTTGCAGACTGGCTCATTTCGTACCCCTGACCAAACTGCCTTCTGCCAAAGAATTAAAATCTCTTTTTCTCTTGCATGTGGTATGACTTCATGCCATTCTTGTGAATATCATTTCCGACAGAGGTCCACAGTTCATCTCTGCCTTTTGGAGAGCCTTTTGAAAGTTGATTGGAACCACTGTTTCTTTGTCTTCTGGATACCATCCTCAGACCAATGGACTAACTGAGAGAGTAAACCAGGGTCTTGAAGCCTATCTTAGAGCCTTTGTCAACGCTCACCATACCAACTGGTCTTAGTTGTTACCCCTAGCTGAGCTGGCAAGAAACACTCATTGGCACTCTTCTCTTCGATGTTCTCCATTTCAAGCCGCAGCAGGGTATCAACCTTTTGTATTCCCTCATTCTGCTCAGTCCACTGGGGTTCCAACACGTAACTGGACTCACCACTCATTGGAAATGTATTCGCTCTCAGCTACGTTCAGCTGTCTCTAGACATAAGAAGTTTGCTGATCGTCATAGAGCTTCTGTACGTGCCATTCTAGTGAGTGAACGTGTTTGGATCTCTACTCGACACATTCGTCTACGTTAACCCTGTCACAAATTGGGGCCTAGGTTTATCAGCCCTTACAAGGTCCTGAAAGACTGTCTCATGTTGCCTACAAAGTGGCCTTGCCCAAAACCCTACGCATACACCCAGTCTTCCACATCTCACTACTCAAACCATACATCAAGAATAGATATACCCGGCTGCAAGCTCCTCCTCCTCCGCTCCTGGTCCGTGGTGACCCCGAATATGAGGAAGCTAAGATCCTGGACTCCGGATACAGGTGCAGAGAACTGCAGTATCTGATACATTGCAAGGGTTACTCTGTGGCAGATCATTCCTGGGTTCCTGCCCATGATGTGCATGCTCCATCCATGGTCTCCAGATTCCATGCTACTCATCCTTTGAGGCCGGCTCTGGTTCCCTGAGGCAATCCTTGAAAAGGGGGCTATGTCACGCCATGCCGCTCCTAGCCGTTGCTAGGGGCATGGCACCTCCTTCCCTGCTCGTTGCCAGGGGTTTTGTTGGGTCCGGATGCGTGCAGCGCTGACGTCATTGCCGCACGCTCATGATGCCGGTCGGACCTCTGTGGCGCGAATCCTGCGCCTATGTAAGTGTGACTACAATAATCTGTTACTGCCCAAGTATAGGTGTTACTTTGTGTGCTCCTGGGTGTGACAGATCGTTGTATTTATTTTCCTTTTTGTGTATGATCCCTGCCTGTCTGACTACTCTGCCTTTTATAACCCTTAACTACTGGATTGATTTACTGCTGCTGAACTCTGCCTCTCTGACTACTCTGCCTGCTATACCACTTAACTACTGGATTTATATACTGCTGCTGAACTCTGCCTGTCTGACTACTCTACCTGCTATACCCCTTAATTACTGGATTGATATACTGCTGCTGAACCCTGCCAGTCTGACTACTCTGTTTATTAACCACTGTTGTTCTGGATTGCCTCTTTGTTGCAGAACCCTGCCTGCCTGACCATTCTAGTGGTGTGCCCTTGGACTGCTTATTGTTACCAAATCCTGCCTGCCTGACCATTCTAGTGGTGTGCCCTTGGACTGCTTTGCTGTTGCCAAACCCTACCTGCCTGACCATTCTAGTGGTTTGTCCTTGGACTGCTTTGCCATTGCCGCTGGGGACTGTCCTGTCTGTGGTGAGTGCTGCCTTCCTCATCTTACTAACTTTCTATGCTCTGGGATATTCCCTATCATCGGAATAACAAGACTACTGACCGAGTTCGGTCTGATAGAGGAGTATCCCACGAGCATTACAATCGATGACTGTTAGTTAACACCAGTCTGATGCTCTTTGCACCGTACATGATGCGCTTGTTTTTGACAGCTTTTTTGATAAATAAGGAGATAGTATTCAGGTCCACGGCAGCGATGTTTGGCGATGTCTGGTGAGCGTATTGACGCCAGCGAATGCAACATAGTTGACACTTTGATAAATAGGCCCCATTGTACTTATCGAATAAGACAACGTTTATCAATATATATTATATTTTCAACATCATTTAGAGCTATCTTTTATATTGCAACATCACTCATGGAATCTTAGCTGCCAGAAGTCCAAAATTTTCCAAATACAATTTTTTTCTGCTATATATCATTCCACTGTCCTTTCGAAGGAAAAGATATGCATGTATATAAGTATATATATATATATATATTTAAGAAAGAAGTAATGTTTATATTCATCCAGTCTCTCTCCCACTCTCTACATCTGCTCCCCTCCTGCCTTCTGTTAATCTCTGCCAAACTGCGTGTTTTTTTAACATTTTTTTGAGACATAAATTAGCTTTTTCCACTTCTTTGGTGGGTGCATCATAAGACTTAACCCATGAGTGACAAATGTGCTGCAAGCTTCTAAGGCAGTTGAATAAAATCTATATCTCCATACACTTCAATCTAGTTATTAATTTATTAAGATACTTGCTGATTCTTCACTAACTGGTTGATTGTCTTTTGCTTTCTGATTTCACTCTCTCTTTTCCTCATCTATTTGCAATATATCTATCCAACGACAATATTTATTTGCCTATTGTCTAAAACATTTGTCTGTAACCTCTATCCATCCTTTATTTTCTTTATTTACCCATCATGCCTCTCTCTGTCAGTCACCTCTGTGTTTTTACCTCTACCCATCACTGTCTTGAATTGTACTTGACCTTTCTTTATTCTATGTCTCTGCCGGAATTCATTTTTGTTATTCACTATTTCCTTATCCTCCTCTTTTTTTTCTCATTCACATCTCTGTATTCACCAATCATCTCTCTCTATTTGCCAATTTCTTCTATATGGCTCTCCTTCTCTCTGTCTGCTCTTTGTATTGTGTTTCTGCTCTTATCCCTTTGTCTCTCAATATCTGTCCTTCACCTCTGTATTTAGCCTTCGGCCACCTCTCTATCGGCTAGATTTAGAGTTTTGTCGGTAACGACCCGAAAAACTAACGCCGGCTTTTTTCTGGCCGCACCATAAAAATAACTCTGGTATTGAGAGTCCACATAAAGGCTGCGTTAGGCTCCAAAAATGGAGCGTAGAGCATATTTAACGCAGCTTCAACTCTCGATACCAGAGTTGCTTACGCAAGCAGCCAGCCTCAAAAACGTGCTCGTGCACGATTCCCCCATAGGAAACAATGGTGCTGTTTGAGCTGAAAAAAAACCTAACACCTGCAAAAAAGCTGCGTTCAGCTCCTAACTCAGCACCATTGTTTCCTATGGGGAAACACTTCCTACGTCTGCACATAACACCCTAACATGTACCCCGAGTCTAAACACCCCTAACCTTACACTTATTAACCCCTAATCTGCCGCCCCCGCTATCGCTGACCCCTGCATATTATTTTTAACCCCTAATCTGCCGCTCCGTAAACCGCCGCTACTTACATTATCCCTATGTACCCCTAATCTGCTGCCCTAACATCGCCGACCCCTATATTATATTTATTAACCCCTAATCTGCCCCCCACAACGTCGCCTCCACCTGTCTACACTTATTAACCCCTAATCTGCCGAGCGGACCTGAGCACTACTATAATAAAGTTATTAACCCCTAATCCGCCTCACTAACCCTATAATAAATAGTATTAACCCCTAATCTGCCCTCCCTAACATCGCCGACACCTAACTTCAATTATTAACCCCTAATCTGCCGACCGGAGCTCACCGCTATTCTAATAAATGTATTAACCCCTAAAGCTAAGTCTAACCCTAACACTAACACCCCCCTAAGTTAAATATAATTTACATCTAACGAAATTAATTATCTCTTATTAAATAAATTATTCCTATTTAAAGCTAAATACTTACCTGTAAAATAAATCCTAATATAGCTACAATATAAATTATAATTATATTATAGCTATTTTAGGATTAATATTTATTTTACAGGCAACTTTGTAATTATTTTAACCATGTACAATAGCTATTAAATAGTTAAGAACTATTTAATAGTTACCTAGTTAAAATAATTACAAAATTACCTGTAAAATAAATCCTAACCTAAGTTACAATTAAACCTAACACTATACTATCATTAAATTAATTAAATAAAATACCTACAATTACCTACAATTAAACCTAACACTACACTATCAATAAATAAATTAAATACAATTCCTACAAATAACTACAATGAAATAAACTAACTAAAGTACAAAAAATAAAAAAGAACTAAGTTACAAAAAATAAAAAAATATTTACAAACATAAGAAAAATATTACAACAATTTTAAACTAATTACACCTACTCTAAGCCCCCTAATAAAATAACAAAGACCCCCAAAATAAAAAATGCCCTACCCTATTCTAAATTACTAAAGTTCAAAGCTCTTTTACCTTACCAGCCCTGAACAGGGCCCTTTGCGGGGCATGCCCCAAGAAGTTCAGCTCTTTTGCCTGTAAAAAAAAACATACAATACCCCCCCCCCAACATTACAACCCACCACCCACATACCCCTAATCTAACCCAAACCCCCCTTAAATAAAGCTAACACTAAGCCCCTGAAGATCATCCTACCTTGTCTTCACCTCACCAGGTATCACCGATCCGTCCAAGCGGGGGCTGGCGATCCATCATCCGGTGGCTGAAGAGGTCCAGAAGAGGCTCCAAAGTCTTCATCCTATCCGGGAAGAAGAGGCGATCCGGACTGGCAACCATCTTGATCCAAGCGGCATCTTCTATCTTCATCCGATGACGACCGGCTCCATCCTGAAGACCTCCACCGCGGACCCATCTTCTTCCGGCGACGTCCAACTGAAGAATGACGGTTCCTTTAAGGGACGTCATCCAAGATGGCGTCCCTCGAATTCCGATTGGCTGATAGGATTCTATCAGCCAATCGGAATTAAGGTAGGAATATTCTGATTGGCTGATGGAATCAGCCAATCAGAATCAAGATCAATCCGATTGGCTGATCCAATCAGCCAATCAGATTGAGCTTGCATTCTATTGGCTGATCGGAACAGCCAATAGAATGCGAGCTCTATCTGATTGGCTGATTGGATCAGCCAATCGGATTGAACTTGATTCTTATTGGCTGATTCCATCAGCCAATCAGAATATTCCTACCTAACCGCCTAACGTAGGTGGCTGTCGGCAGATTAGGGGTTAAAAAATTTTAATCGAGTGGCAGCGATGTGGGGGGACCTCGGTTTAGGGGTACATAGGTAGTTTATGGGTGTTAGTGTACTTTAGAGTACAGTAGTTAAGAGCTTTATAAACCGGCGTTAGCCCAGAAAGCTCTTAACTACTGACTTTTTTCCTGCGGCTGGAGTTTTGTCGTTAGAGTTCTAACGCTCACTTCAGACACGACTCTAAATACCGGAGTTAGAAAAATCCCATTGAAAAGATAGGATACGCAATTTACGTAAGGGGATCTGCGGTATGGAAAAGTCGCGGCTGAAAAGTGAGCGTTAGACCCTATTTTGAGTGACTCCAAATACCGGAGGTAGCCTAAAACCAGCGTTAGGAGCCTCTCCAAATCTAGGCCTATTTGTCTTTCCCATTCTCTGTCCATTACTTTCCAATATTTTTTCACCACTCTCTGTCTATATCTTGGTTTCTTTAAGAATGTTTTTTTTTTTTTTTTAAATTTATTGAAGAAAGTATACATACATTAGGTAATAACAGATACCGAAAATTATTTAGTTCGATAAGATACAAAGAATATTTGGCATCAAAGAGAAACATGCTCATGCTACTTTCCTATCTTTTGTGTTGGGTTTCTTTTCAACTCAAACTTATACAAACAAAAACTTTGTTCACACTACTAACTACATATTGAGGTGAAGAGTCCAAACAGAATAAGTCCTCTCCCTTTCCTAGGTTATAAAGATCCATGCCATGTTCTTTTATCCATATACTTCTTTAAGAATGTTTTAATCTTAGCTCAGGTGTGTAAATGACTCATTAATAACTTAAAGTCTGATGATCAAAAATCTGATGGCATAGAGAGGAATCACTTAAAATATTTGGGGGCTTTTTTGAGCATTATTTTGTAATGTATGTATCTCTCCTGCATTGCAAGGTACCCAAAACCTTGCATAGCTTGATAAAGAGCCCTCAAGATTTTCTAAAACTGTGTGAGATGTCCCTCACTGTACTGTCGGGATATCTTGGATAATTTCATAAAAGAGGAGAGTTTAACATTATCAGCCCTTAGTTCCTAGGGGTGAAGGAAAAATAGGGAGAGGAATTAGGAAAAAAATATTGAAAGGACTCAAATAAGGAAATGATACATTTAAAGTGATTAAGGAAGAGTTAGATAGAAAGAGAGATAGAGTGAGAGAAAGAGATAATATAATATTATTGCTTTTCTCCACATGTCTGAAGACGGGTTTATTCCTCAAATAAATTTTGTTTTGCATCACGGTGAGTGCTCTCCATGGACTCTGTGTCAGGGTTTTTTCCCTGCTTTGTTTGCCATGTGCTGCAGGCAGACATTTTATTCACCTCTCTTGCTGACTCTGGTGCATAGTGTATGATGCTGCTCATTTCCTGCATGCACTTTTATTGCCATACTGGTGTACATCATCCATGTGAGACAGGTTGCAGTCTCAGAATTGTGATGTCATCACTTATTATTTAAAGGGCCTCTGTTCAGTATGCTTTGCCCTTGCATTGTCTCAGACCTGTTTGTGAGTTCCAGTTCCTGTGTATTACCTGGCTGTCTGACGTCCCTCCTGGTTCCTGATCCCTGGCTTGTTCCTGACTCTGTTGTTCTCCTTGTTCCTGATTCCGGCTTGTCTGACTACTCACTTTGGCTCCTGACTCGGCTTGTCTGACTATTTACTTTGGCTCTTGACTTGGCTCGTCTGACTACCAGCTCTGGTTTTGACTCCTGGCTTGTTATTTGACTTGTGGACTTTTTATTATTTTTTGCTGTTAATAAAGGTGTGATTATTTCTGCACTTCTCGTTTCAATCTGATTCCTGGCACCCTATCACTCTGCTTATTATCTATACTCGAGAAGCACCCCGGACTTCCATTACAAGAACAGAGAGTGCTGGTTTATTCATCCTATATATATACCAGTTTCTCTGGTTTTATATTTTTGTTTTATTCTATAAACTACTGACAACATTTCTCCCAAAGTACAAATGTTGCCATTTAGAGCATTTATTTTCCCGAAAATGACAACTGGTCAAAATAACAAAAAAGATGCAATGTTTTCAGACCTCGAATGATTCAATTTTTATACAACACAAAACTAAAGTTTTAACTTAGCAAGAGTTCAGAAATCAAATCAATGTATGTGAGTGTGTGTGTAAATGTGTGTGTATGAGTGAGTGAATTGGTGAGAGTGTGTCTGTAAATGTGTGTGTGTGTGTGTATGAGGGAGTGAGGTTGTGTATGTAAATGTGTATGAGTGAGTGAGTGAGTGAGGTTGTGTGTGTAAATGTGTGTGTGTATGAGTGAGTGAGGTTGTGTGTGTAAATGTGTGTGCACATGAGTGAGTGAGGTTGTATGTGTAAATGTGTGTGCATGAGTGAGTGAATGAGGTTGTGTGTGTAAATGTGTGTGCATGAGTGAGTGAATGAGGTTGTGTGTGTAAATGTGTGTGCATGAGTAAATGAGGTTGTGTGTGTAAATGTGTGTGTATGAGTGAGTGAGTGAGTGAGGATGTGTGTGTAAATGTGTGTGTATGAGTGAGTAAGTTAGATTGTGTGTTTAAATGTGTGTGTGTATGAGTGATTGGGTGAGGTTGTGTGTGTAAATGTGTGTGTGTATATGAGTGAGTAAGTTAGATTGTGTGTGTAAATGTGTGTGTGTATGAGTGATTGGGTGAGGTTGTGTGTGTAAATGTGTGTGTGTATATGAGTGAGTAAGTTAGATTGTGTGTGTAAATGTTTGTGTGTATGAGTAAGCGAGTGAGGTTGTGTGTGTAAATGTGTGTGCATGAGTGAGTGAATGAGGTTGTGTGTGTAAATGTGTGTGCATGAGTAAATGAGGTTGTGTGTGTAAATGTGTGTGTATGAGTGAGTGAGTGAGGTTGTGTGCGTAAATGTGTGTGTGTATGAGTGAGTAAGTTAGATTGTGTGTGTAAATGTGTGTGTATGAGTGATTGGGTGAGGTTGTGTGTGTAAATGTGTGTGTGTATATGAGTGAGTAAGTTAGATTGTGTGTGTAAATGTTTGTGTGTATGAGTGAGCGAGTGAGGTTGTATGTGTAAATGTGTGTTTGTGTATGAGTAAGTTAGATTGTGTGTGTAAATGTGTATGTGTATGAGTGGGTGAGTGAGGTTGTGTGTGACAATATGTGTGTGTGTATGAGTGAGTGAGGTTGTGTGTGTTAATATGTGTTTGTATGAGTGAGTGAGTGAGGTTGTGTGTGTAAATGTGTGTGTGTATGAGTGAGTAAGGTTTTGTAAATGTGTGTGTATGAATTAGTGAGCGTGTGTGTAAATGTGTGTGTGTATGAGTGAAGTAAGTGAGTGAGGTTGTGTAAATGTGTGTGTATGAATTAGTGAGTGTGTGTGTGAGTGAGGGTATGTGTGTAAATTTGTGTGTGTGTAAGTGAGTGAGTGTGTGTGTATGAGTGAGTGAGTGACTTTGTGTAAATGTGTGTGTATGAATTAGTGAGTATGTGTGTGAGTGAGGGTATGTGTGTAAATCTGTGTGTGTGTGAGTGTGTGTGTATGAGTGAGTAAGTGAGTGACTTTGTGTAAATGTGTGTGTATGAATTAGTGAGTGTGTGTGTGAGTAAGGGTATGTGTGTAAATCTGTGTGTGAGTAAGTGAGTGTAATGGACACACAAAGAAACATTTGATTGTGATGCCATCTGGTATTGAAATTAGTAAAACACAAAAAAAACATCCTAGAGAGAAAAATAAAAATTTCAGGTTTCAATGGAATTAAGTTGCATCATCTTTTAAACTGCAGTTGTTTATCTGAACCCACAGACCTTCATTTCAAAACCAAAGCACCTAAATTCCTAAAAGCTGTGCCTAAAAGTAGGTTTATTTATCTTAATGTTACTGAATAAATTGTATAATATTATAATGGGAGAAACCATTTTAATGACACTATTCAACATAACCTGGTTGCGAACTGACAGACCAGAAAAATAGTCTTTTTTTAAGGCTTGTGATTATTTTACTATACTCTGAACATGTTTAGCATTTTCTTACTGTATTTGGAACAACTAATTCTGCTGAATTCAGGAATATTATAACATACATATTTTCACAGTTGCATTCGTATACATTTCTGTTGCACTACTATACAACTGCACAATATTTTTAGAGGACTCAAGCAATTATGTAGAAATGTTTTACAACCATACAACACTGTATACACTTCTGTAGCTGTGCATCTCTATAATGCACCACTCTGTACCATTAATATATATAGGTACATAGAGATGAAATTAAAATTTAGTAACAAATTTAGTTTATATTTATTAATTAAAGCGATACTAATACCAAAATGTTTCTTTCATGATTCAGACAGAGTATGCAATTTTAAAGGGACACTGAACCCAAATTTTTTCTTTCGTGATTCAGATAGAGCATGCAATTTTAAGCAACTTCTAATTTACTACTATTATCAAATTTTCTTCGTTCACTTGCTATCTTTGTTTGAAAAAGAAGGCATCTAAGCTTCTTTTTTGGTTCAGCACTCTGGAGAGCAGTTTTTTATTGGTTGATGAATTTATCCACGAATCAGCATGAACAACCCAGGTTGTTCACAAAAAATGGGCCGGCATCTAAACTTACATTCTTGCATTTCAAATAAAGATACCAAGAGAATGAAGAAAATTTGATATAGGAATAAAATAGAAAGTTGCTTAAAATTTCAAGCTCTATCTGAATCACGAAAGAAAAAATTTGGGTTCAGTGTTCCTTTAAGCAACTTTCTAATTTACTCCTATTATCAAGTTTTCTTCATTCTTTTACTATCTTTATTTGAAAAAGCAGGAATGTAAGCTTAAGACCCGGACCATTTTTGGTTCAGCACCTCGGTAGCGCTTGCTGATTGGTGGCTAAATGTAACCACCTATCAGCAAGCACTATCCAGGGTGCTGAACCAAAATATGGCCCGGCTCCTAACCTTACATTTTTGCTTTTTCAAATAAAGATAGCAAGAGAACAAAGAATGTGATAATTGTTGCAAATGAGAAAGTTGCTTAAAATTGCATGCTCATGAATCATAAAAGAAAAAAAAATGGGTTTAGTATCCCTTTAATACAGCTGTTTTTCAGCTATATAAATGTGATTATTTATTTTTAAACATAACTAACAGGCCATATTTCCAGGATTACCTTGGGTGAGAGCAGGTACAATAACTATAGGCTAGATTACGAGTTTTGCAGTAAGAGCTGCTCGGTGCTAACTTGCAAGTTATTGCCATCGCTTACCTCCCTATAGCGCGGCTATTACAGGTTTGCATAAACCCGACGATAGCAGGCAATAAGTGAGCGTTGAGCAACATTGAGCTCCATAACGCACTTCAATACCAGCGCTGCTTTGAGCTGGTTTTATGTGCTTGTGCACGATTTCCCCATAGACATCAATGAGGAGAGCCGGCTAAAAAAAGCCTAACACCTGCAATAAAGGAGCGTAAAGCTCCGTAACGCAGCCCCATTGATTCCTATGGGGAAACAAAAGTTATGTTTACACCTAACACCCTAACATAAACCCCGAGTCTAAACACCCCTAATCTGCCACCCCCGACATCGCCGCCACCTACATTATACTTATTAACCCCTAATCTGCCGCCACCACCACCACCACCTATCTACACTTATTAACCCCTAATCTGCTGCCCCCAATGTCGCCGCCACCTACCTACACTTATTAACCCCTAATCTGCCGTCCCCAATGTCGGCGCCACTATACTAAAGTTATTAACCCCTAACCCTAAGTCTAACCCTAACACCCCTAACTTAAATATATGTTTAAAATAAATATAAATAAAAATTACTATTATTACCTAAATAATTCCTCTTTAAAACTAAATACTTACCTATAGAATAAACCCTAAGCTAGCTACAATATAACTAATAGTTACATTGTATCTATCTTAGGTTTTATTTTTATTTCACAGGCAAGTTTGTATTTATTTTAACTAGGTAGACTAGTTAAAATAAATACAAATTTACCTGTAAAATAAAACGTAACCTGTCTTACACTAACACCTAACCTTATACTACAATTAAATAAATTACATTAAGTACAATTAACTAAATTACAAAAAAACCCACTAAATTACACAAAATAAAAAAAGAAATTATCAAATATTTAAACTAATTACACCTAATCTAATAGCCCTATCAAAATAATAAGCAACCCCAAAAATAAAAAAAAGCCTAGCCTACACTAAACTGCCAATGGCCCTTAAAAGGGCCTTTTGCGGGGCATTGCCCCAAAGAAATCAGCTCTTTTACCCGTAAAAAAAATACAAACAGCCCCCCAACAGTAAAACCCACCACCCACACAACCAAACCCCCCAAATAAAATCCTATCTAAAAAAAACTAAGCTCCCCATTGCCCTAACAAGGGCATTTAGATGGGCATTGCCCTTAAAAGGGCATTTAGCTCTTTTTCAGCTCAAATCCTGAGCTAAAAATAAAACCCACCCAATAAACCCTTAACCTAACACTAACCCCCGAAGATCTACTTACTGTTTTTGAAAACCCGTAAGCGGCAGAAGTCCTCAGTAAGCGGCAGAAGTCCTCATTGAAGCAGCAGAAGGCTTCATCCAAGCGGGCCGAAGTTTTCATCCAAGCCGGCAGAAGTCTTCATCCAGACGGCATCTTCTATCTTCATCCATCCGGCGCGGAGCAGCTCCATCTTCAAGACATCCGGTGCATAGCATCCTCTTCTTCCGACGGCTCTTCTCGAATGAAGGTTCCTTTAAGTTACGTCATCCAAGATGGCGTCCCTTGAATTCCGATTTGCTGATAGAATTCAGCCAATCGGAATTAAAGGTGAAAAAATTCTATTGGCTGATGCAATCAGCCAATAGGATTGAGCTTGCATTCTATTGGCTGATTGGAACAGCCAATAGAATGCGAGCTCGATCCTATTGGCTGAATGCTATATCCCTCTAAGGCACAGAGGTATTTTGGGGCAGGACTATCCTTTAAATAGGACCAAATTGATATTCTGTAGGAATGTTCTCCTTTGTGAAAGGAATAAGTGATAACTATGATAAAAGAAGTTGCATTCTGGCTGAGCATGTTTTCTCTTTTCCTATTCGTTATACATTTTCATGCATCTGCTAATTGATTATGAAAAAAAAAAAATGTTGTCTGCATGAACTTTTCATATGCTTGGGATAATGTATCCAATCATGTTCCTGAAATGAAAATAAAATATGAAATAAGAAATACATATCAATAAACATGCCCAAATAATAACTGCGTTAGTAAGTTCATTGATTAATTTTAAAAATATATGAATAAAACTTACCTGGTTTTTATTTTAGTGACGTTTACTTACCAATTTGGTTAATTGGGCATTTGTCACCAGTTCCAAAATAAGGACACTATAAACAAAACCTAACAATTACATATCCAACTCAGTCAACTTCAAGATGGATGAAGCTATGTGTGATAAATTGATATTAATGTGGACAGAGTCCCCAAGCCTGTGAGCGGGGCAGGGCTAAGTCCATATGAGAGGAGAGCGAGTGGTGCTGCAAGTGAGAGGGACAGTGTCTATGAGAGAATAAGTGTGAAGAGCATAGCTTGTGCCAAGGCACGAGAGCCAAGCCATAAAGAGAATGCAAGGAGTAAGACCAGATTGTAAAAGGGGCTAGTCCAATGGGTACTAGTTAGAGAGGGTTTGGTGAATGAGTCACCCTACAGAAAACACACAAGCTCATGAGGCTGAAAGCACCTCAAAGATTCCATCAAAAAGTTAATATGCTCTAGGGGCTGAGTGATGTGGAAATATATAATAACTCCTCCATGATCTCTATGACATGCCAAAGGATGACTTGGAGCCAACTCCTTAGATTATCAGGATTGGACAATATGTTGGTCTTGATACATTATCTAGTCTGGAGGATAAATGTGGAACCACATATATAAGCATACTATTGAGGAACTAATGCTGTTGTTTACCATATACAGTAAAGAAAATTCTACCTTAACCACAGTCCCTGGGGAGAGACTGAAAGAAGGCAGGGGTCTAACGATAAGGAGAGTATTAGTTCTCAGTCCATTTGTAACAGATTGTTGTTTTTACCACCTTACAATATCTGTACATTCTTTCCTTTGTATATTATTGAATGAATGACAGAATTAATTTAAATAATTAATTAATTCATCAATTCATTCATAAAAATGACAGCCCTTAGGTCACTGCGTCCTGCTAACTTTCTCTTTTGCATCTTTTTTAGCTGATATTTTCAGTGCATTTCAAAAACATTTGTAAGCATCTTAATAATCGTAATATGCATGAGATGATTTCAAAATTTTTAAATAAACTTCCAAACAATGACTTGCAATTATACATTTTATCATTCAGATGTTTATCTTATATAAGTAAATAATTCCTTGTTCAAGATTGCCTACTAAGTTATATTAAGCTAGTATTTGATTGTCTATTACATGTGAACTGAGCATGCATGAAAAATTAAACATTTTAAGAAAAGGCACATTGTGTTGTGCAAAAATGTCTAATATTGGATTTCAGTTAGTTAAGGTTGTTCAAATACAAATCTAAAAAAAAAATGTTCTTAAATGAATTGGGATTCCATTGGTCAGGTCTCAAATTATATGCAAAGTCAATTTAACTGATGTCATGAAAAAAATGTTAGATTCTTCTTCAATATTTATGAGTCTATCTGTTATATGTATTTTCCCAGATGTGAATAATTCTAAAGGAAAACCATTAGAAAACCACTTTCCCGATGGAGTGAAATAACCCTGAATTAGAAAACCATTAAAAAACGTACACATGTATGAAGCTGCAGGCAGACAAGGTACTCGACTGGGGAGCCTGTCCAACCAACTTTGTGGCGAATGGGCAGCAGATTGTCAGGGTTTTTTCCCTGCTTTGTTTGCCATGTGCTGCTGGTAGCCATTTTACTCACCTCTCTTACTGAATCTGGTACAGAGTGTGTGATGCTGCTCATTTCCTGCATGCCCTCTTATGACCAGACTGGTGAACATCATCTGTGTGAGACAGGTTGCAGTCTCAGAATTGTGATGTCATCACTTATTATTTAAAGGGCCTCTGATCAGTATGCTTTGCCCTTGGGTTGTCTTAGACCTGTTTGTGAGTTCCTATGTTCGAGTTCCTGTGTATTATCTGGCTATCTGAAGTCCCTTCTGGTTCCTGATCCCTGGCTTGTTCCTGACTCTGCTGTTGTTCCTGATTCTGGCTCGTCTGACTACTCGCTTTGGCTCCTGACTCGTCTCGTCTGACTTCCAGCTCTGGCTTTGTCTCCTGGCTTGATTTTTGACTTGTGGACTTTTTATTATTTTCTTTTATTAATAAAGGTGTGAATGTTTTTGCACTTCTCGTCTCAGTCTGATTCCTGGCACCCTGACACAGACACTGTACGCCCATTGCCCTATGTGTTATTGCTGGTCAATCATTCTAATCAACACATTTATTCAGGGGGAGTTTATATCCTCCTACTCAGAGGTGACGGAGAGGGTAATAAGCAGTGGTTAACCACTGGTTCTTACATTGCGGAAAGCAGGCTGGCATGAGTGAGCCTGTCCTGTAATGGCTCCATAGCAGCATTTGCTGCTTAGTACATGAAGCTCAAAGAACTTTTTAACTTATTAAAAAAAGAGCAGAATAGAGACAAGAAGCCTAATAAGTATTACAGAAGGGCACCTAAATATATTCTAGATCTGGAGCGTTATGAAAGAAGATGCTGGCCCCAATTTATCAAATGCTGGACAGGCAAAGTTCACTCATAGGAAAATGCTTAAGCAGCTGTGGCCCCTGTTCTTGTGTGATTGCTTGTCAATCAGATAAGACTACTGCTTCTTATCTAGCTCACCTGTGCCTGCATCACTAGGGCACCAAAGATGCAATGGCAGCTTGATAAATTAAGCTAATTGACTGCATGTGATCTTTACTCATGTTTCTAATAGACAGGAAATAAACACTGGATTAGGCAATTAACAAATGATTTAATAGGTTATGTAGGTAACTGCCTAGGGGCTCCTTCCTGGATGGTTAACTGATAAAATGTAGTAATCAGGTTTCCTCTTAAGAATATAATATATGCTAGGGCTAAGAATAGTTTATACACAATTTGGCTGTGACCACTAAGCACAAGTGGATCAAAAGCCAAGAAGCACCTAATTTGCTTGTGTCTAAAGTGTGAGTGGTGTATATCTGGCCCTAATAGTAGGGCCCTTAACAAAATACCTCAGAGAGACTTAGCAATATATTTTATAGCCCTATTCCATTATGTTGTAGCCAATTATCAGATAATAAAGTAAACTGTAATAATAACAAAAATCCAATGAAAATATTTATTATAAGTAAAAGAGTCTCATGTTAAAGGGAGATTGTACACTAGGGGGTAGACTTATCAAGTGTCGGGCGGACATGATCAAATGTGGATCGTATTTCCCATTTCCCCTCCGCACCTCCAGCATTTATCAGAGGCCGATGAGAATAACTTATTAATCCTAACGGGGGTGAGATTCCACCTCTGTACTATTTTAAAGTTTAATTCTATGAGATTACTAGACACAGAGACCTAGGTAACATTAGAAAACCTTTTAGACACATCAAACGCAGAGAGATCATTTTCTAGTTCTGAATGTTTGGTAGGTTTAGACTGTCTAGCTGGTGGGGAATCTAGCACACCTGAAGTAAACTTTATCCCAAAGTTTAAAGAGTTATAGTTAGTTGTAGTAGGTGGCGCAAAACAAGTTGCTATTCCCAATGTGTCTTACTGTAAATATGTGTGATAATATGTGGGCTCAATATATGTTAATGTTTTGATGAGTCCTAATTTTATATTCTCTTTTGGAAAACATGGATGTCGAAACTATTTAAGAAATAAATATGATCCTTTATTTGATTATGGTAAATTTACCCAATAGTAGTGATGCTAAAAGTACAGTTAAACAAAAATTATTACAATTCCTTCAAAGTTTAAAAAATGACACCGGTGTCTCTATGTATAAAAATGTACATAATATATAAAAAATAAATTAAATTAAAATAATAACGTTGAAATCTTATAATTTATACAGTTTTGGGTTTATCACAAGTTGTAATTTCTAACAGAATGTTTGTAGATACAATTTTATAGTGGATAAAACAATAGTTGCTGTATAGTTCATATAGGATACTTTGTTTCAAGTTCAGCTATGCAATTGAGTTTGAGATCTTATCTTAGGCAACTATATATCAAATGTAGAGGTATGTTGGTGCGATTTTTATCACACTATAATATAAGTATACAAATTAGTACCTTGAAGTGTATCTGTTTGATATCACTTTTGTGAGATAATTGCGGTTAAATAAACGCCGCTATGCCAGTGTTTTGATTAAGTTTCAAGATCAAGCTGGTGGCAGTTCTATATGAGCTGCTGGCGGTTAAATAAATGCCGCTTTGGTTTCCTCTTATTAGGTGGGCTTATCTGTTTGCTGCGAGAAAATTCACTTTTATATAAGTGTTTCGGTAGTTGTCGTGGCCGCTCAGTTACCTTATCCTTTGTCGGTCAGTGACCGATCGCACTCTTAAGGGTTTCTTGGTGGTATCTTCGTTGCGGTTAAGTGCTAACCGTTTGCTGATGTTTTTTAAGTATCTCCGGTTTTTCTATTCTGTGGCTTGTCTGTCGGTCAGTGACCGATCACGATGGTATGGTTGTTGGATAACCTCCTGATGTGGAATTTTTGCGTGCCTTTCCGGTCTGTTGTTCCCAGGTTTCTTAGATGTCAGTCAGTGACCGATCTGGGTGCTGAAATGTGGTTGTTGGGATAAGTAGAAAGTTTGTAGGATAAGTAGAAAAAGGATTTCTAGTTATCAATGTGATCTTTGCGGTTAAATATATGCCGCTCAGTGGGAACTTGAATATTTCAACTGGGTATAGCTGGTATTCACTTTGTCTTCTCAAATCCTGTGCAGGTGTGCTCTGGTATCAACATGTTTCGGCTGGACAGCCTTTTTCAAGATACCAGATGTGGGGATTCAAAGGCTATTTAAAGCCTCTCTAATTTAGCAATAAATCACTAATTGATGATATACATAAAATCAAAAAAATCAGGAACAATTATAAAATGCTGTTTTATTATATAACATAGGTATCCTTGGGTCTTAATTATAATATAGTTGGGTGTTTTTATGTAGCGATAAACATTTTATATGATTACTTTTAAAATAGAGAAAGATATTAGATATCTTAATGTCAATTACTTTTAGAGTGTATATTTTAGTCACTTTATGAAACCATGGATATTTTTAAAAGGTTTCTGTAATTAGAGCGTAATATTAGAGTGAAATAATTTGTCTATACTTATCGTTGTATGGATATTTTAACCATAAAATATAGTTAAAACGGGGCCAATGGTGAAATTAGAATTTAGTGAAATAAAAATTAGTGAAATAAAAGTTAGATGGGCCAAAAGAGAATATAAATTTAAGTGAATCTTTTGACTCTAGTTTGAATGTTTCTATTTGTTATCTGTGGGCTACAATAACCAGATAGTGGGTATTGTAAAAATATAGTAAAGAGCTGTATGATCCAATGAGTGTGTTGTACCAATACTTTTCTAGTTTTTGTGGATATTAGTATTATCGGATGAGAGATTAGCCTTCTTGTATGAATTTTTATAATTATTGTAGGAATTTTAAAATTTCAAGTTGTTTGTCCTTAGACTGTAAAACTAAGTTGTAATTTTGTCAAATATATATATATTTTATTTTAGAATTCTATTGTATTTAATCAACTTGGTTTGTTAGTGTGATGGCTTGGTTTTTATGATCTTAAAAAATGGCCTATGTGTTAGTTTAAATTTCAAGTGGTGTGTCCTTAGACTATAAAACTATATATTTATTTATGATATATATATATATATATATATATACTTTCTTGAGTAGTTTTATTATGTTTAGTAAATATGTTTTAATGGTGTGTTTGCGTGTTTTCATGTCTATACTTATCGTTGTATGGATATTTTAACCATAAAATGGGGCCAATTGTGAAATAAAAATTAGTGAAATAAAAATTAGTGAAATAAAAGTTAGATGGGCCAAAAGAGAATATAAATTTAAGTGAATCTTTTGACTCTAGTTTGAATGTTTCTATTTGTTATCTGTGGGCTACAATAACCAGATAGTGGGTATTGTAAAAATATAATAAAGAGCTGTATGATCCAATGAGTGTGTTGTACCAATACTTTTCTAGTTTTTGTGGATATTAGTATTATCGGATGAGAGATTAGCCTTCTTGTATGAATTTTTATAATTATTGTAGGAATTTTAAAATTTCAAGTTGTTTGTCCTTAGACTGTAAAACTAAGTGGTGATTTTGTCAAATATATATATATATATTTTATTTTAGAATTCTATTATATTTAATCAACTTGGTATGTTAATGTGATCGCTTGGTTTTTATGATCTTAATCTTTATAAAAATGGCCTATGTGTTAGTTTAAATTTCAAGTGGTGTGTCCTTAGACTGTAAAACTATATATATATATATATATTTTTTTTTTTTATGATATATATATATATATATATATATATTTTCTTGAGTAGTTTTATTATGTTTAGTAATTATGTTTTAATGGTGTGTTTGCGTGTTTTCGTGATATTTATATAGAATTGCATTGAGGTCTAGTTCGCTATTGAGGCCTTTTGGGTGCAGAGTTTTCATTTTGAAAATCAATTCTGCTTCATGGTATAGTAGCTTTTTTTTCCATATTTCCGCCTCTACCATCTGTCTTTATTTTCTTAATGCCCCAAAATTTCATGTCATTTGGGTTACCTTTGTGGAATTCTTTAAAGTGGGCATAAAGTCTGGTATTATCTTTTTCTTTTTCTATGCATCTGATGTGTTCTCTTATTCTTTCTTTCAGTTTCCTTCCCGTTTGACCTAGGTACTGTAGTTTACATGAGCACTGAATTAAATAGATTATGTTGGTGTCAGTGCATCTTATGGTGTCATTAATCTTCAGTTCTTTCTGGGTTACATTAGATTTTACCTTTTTGGTTTTGGTGCTAAATTTGCATGATTTGCATACATGACATGGAAAAAATCCTAATAGTTTTTCATTGTTTAAGTTGTATTGTTGGGGACCTGTTTTTGATTTAAATTCGCTTGGCGCTAAGATATTCTTTAAATTAGTGGCCTTTCTGAATATAACATCAGGGCGATATTTTAGTCTTTTCCCTATTATGGGGTCACTTCTGGCTATGTGCCAGTGTTTCTTTACAATGTTCTCAATTAGTTTATGTTGACTAGAAAATGATGTAATAAATGGAATGTCATATGGATCTTTTCCTGCCTTGTTAGTCATATTGCTGTCTTCTAGTAGTGACCTCCTGTCTATTTGTCTAACCAGTTTGTTGGTTTCTAGTAGTTGTTTGGGGTGGTATCCTTTCTCTAAAAATCTGTTGTGCAAGATCTCTGCTTGTGAGTCATAATCTGCGATGTGTGTGCAGCTTCTTCTGATTCTTGAGAATTGCCCTTTTGGTATGTTTCTTTTCCATTTATTATGATGGCAGCTTTTAAAATCAATATAGCTGTTGGCATCGACTTTTTTAAAAAAGGTGGTTGTGGTTATTTCATTATTTATTATAGATATTTCTATATCCAGAAAATTAATTTTTACTTTGTTATATTCATATGTGAATATTAATCCGAAATCATTGGTGTTAAAATCTGAAATGAATTGTTCTAGTAGTTCCTCATCACCTTTCCAGATAATGAATATATCATCAATAAACCTTTTGTAGAGCACGAGATTCGCACCCCACGGAGTTCCGGACAAAAAAAGTTCTTCAAAATGCCCTACGAACAAATTGGCGTAACTGGGTGCGAATCTCGTGCCCATGGCTGTGCCCTTTTTTTGCAAATAGTAATGCCCATTAAATGAAAAATAATTATTCTTAAGAATAAACTCCATACAGTCTAATATGAATTCTTGCTGTACTTTTGACATTTCTGTATCTCTTAGTAGATAGGAATGAGTAGCCTCTAGACCTTTCTGATGTTCTATGCAAGTGTATAAAGAACTCACGTCACACGTGACTAAGAAGTAGTTATCTTCCCATTTTAAATTTTCTATTATATTTAAAAAATATTTGGTGTCTTTGAGATGTGATGGTATAGATTTCACATATTTCTGTAGGTAATAATCTGTGTATTGCGATAGGTTAGATGTTAGGGAATCAATTCCTGAGATGATTGGTCTGCCTGGGGGGTTGGTGATGCTTTTATGGATTTTGGGCAGGAAATAAAAGACTGGTGTCCTTGGGTGATCAATTTCTAGAAATCTACTTTCTTGGTTATTAAGAATACCTTTGTTTTTTGCTGTAAGTATCATTTTGTCCAAGTTTTTCTTCATGTATTCTAAGGGGTTCCCAGTCAATTTTTTATATGTTGCCTCATCTCCCAATAATCTATATGCTTCATTAAGGTAGTGTACAGTGTCCATTATAACCACTCCCCCACCTTTATCAGCTTGTTTAATCGTTATGTCTTTGTTCTCTTTTAAATCTTTTAAAACTAAATTTTCTTTTTTGGTTAGATTCCATTTTAAGTCTTTTTTATCGTCTATTTTTTCAATATCTTCTTTTACCTTTTTTTTCGAATATTTCTATTGCACTACCTTTTTCTTGTGTGGGGTTGAAATCAGATTTCTGTTTGAGATTAGTATGAATGTATGTGGAAGTATAGTTAATAGTACTTTCTAAAGGATTTTTTAGAAAATATTTTTAAGTGCTAGTTTCCTTGTGAACTGGTTGACATGGATTAGAGTCTCAAATTTGTTGATTCTATTGGTTGGTGCAAATGATAGTCCTTTACTTAATACAGATTTCTGTTCATTGTTGAGAGCTACTTTACTGAGATTAAAAATGCCTTTTGGTTCTGTTTGGATTTTTTTGTGGCTTTCTTTGGTTCTACCTCCTCTTCCTCTGTGTCCTCTAATCTTCTTTTGCCTTTTGGGGGAGTCGTGGGTTTGGATTGGACCCTCTTCTAAAAAAGATAACCTTGAACTGTGTGTTTTTGCTGGAACTGCTGGTGTTCTGTGATCATCATTTTCGTGGGTTAATGAACTGTATCTGTTATTAGTTTCAATATTTCTTTCAGTCTGGTGGTTGTGTGATTCTTTGTGTCTAGGTGAATGTGTTTTCCTCTGGTGATTTGTCGGTGTTTCCCAATCTTTTTGTTCTGTGTGCTGATATCTCCAGTTAGTGTGCATATTGTCTTCGTTGTGTCTGTTATTCCTATCTCTGTGGTTAGTTGGTGTTTCCCAATCTTTTTGTTCTGTGTGTAGGTATCTCCAATTTGTGTGCATATTATCATCATTGTGTCTATTATACATATCTCTGTGTTTATCAAAGTGCCTATTGCTGTGATTATGTGAATTTTTGTGGAAATCTCTTTCATTTCTAAAATCATCATTTCTATATTGATCATTGTTTTGATTTTGATAGTCTCGTTGATTGTCATTAAAATGTTTATAGTTGTGGTGTGTTATTTCTATATTCATAATTATGTGATTTGTGATCTCTGTAATTGTTATAGTAGTTGTTGGTGTCATGTTGTCTATTGAAATTGTTTCTATTATTTCTATTGTAATCGTTGTTAGTATATTGTCTCTCATTGGGATTCCTATTTTGCATAGTGTTTCTATTTGTGATTCTTTCTCTTTGGTCGTTTCGTGAAGTTTGGTATGTTGTGTTGTTTGATGCTTCTATATCATTCATTGGTTTTCTACTGCTGAATAGATGTTTATGATTCTCCAATTTATTATCAGGGTCTTGATTATCTGTTCCCTTATAGTCACTTAAATCTCTGTTGAATTTCCTCCATTTTACTTCAAGAATATCTTTGTTTAAATCGCCTAATTTTTTAGCTATTTCTTGTTGTTTTGAATTTAGTGTATCGTTCAGTGTTGTCTTATCTAGTATTTCTTTACACTTTTGGATTTTTATCCCTAGGTCTTGTGTGGTGGCTTCTCTAGATGTTATGATTACATTTATAAGTTTGCTGGAAGCTGTTTCTAGAATATCATACCATTCTTTTTGATGTTCTTCATTAAGTTCGAAGGTACAGTCTTTTTTTAGCCTAAGTCCCCTTGGGACCATATTTTCTTTAATATACTTTTTAAGAAAAGCTAGTTCTAATTTTTGTTTGATTTCTTTAAAAAGGATGTTCTCTAGCTCACTTAATGTGTCTCTTTCATTTATGGTGTCATTTTTATATTTATTATATGTTGAGTCTGATGGATCTATTTTTTTGTGTATATCATCCAATATGCTATCTCTAGTGCCAAAAATATCCATAGTGAGTTTATATGGTCTTATGATATGTTTATATTGTATCCTTGTGTATAGAACGTAGAAGATACCAGTTTTGGACAGTCAGGGGATAATTAGTACTGAATGTTTGGTAGGTTTAGACTGTCTAGCTGGTGGGGAATCTAGCACACCTGAAGTAAACTTTATCCCAAAGTTTAAAGAGTTATAGTTAGTTGTAGTAGGTGGCGCAAAACAAGTTGCTATTCCCAATGTGTCTTACTGTAAATATGTGTGATAATATGTGGGCTCAATATATGTTAATGTTTTGATGAGTCCCAATTTTATATTCTCTTTTGGAAAAAATGGATGTCGAAACTATTTAAGAAATAAATATGATCCTTTATTTGATTATGGTAAATTTACCCAATAGTAGTGATGCTAAAAGTACAGTTAAACAAAAATTATTACAATTCCTTCAAAGTTTAAAAAATGACACCGGTGTCTCTATGTATAAAAATGTACATAATATATAAAAAATAAATTAAATTAAAATAATAACGTTGAAATCTTATAATTTATACAGTTTTGGGTTAATCACAAGTTGTAATTTCTAACAGAATGTTTGTAGATACAATGTTATAGTGGATAAAACAATAGTTGCTGTATAGTTCATATAGGATACTTTGTTTCAAGTTCAGCTATGCAATTGAGTTTGAGATCTTATCTTAGGCAACTATATATCAAATGTAGAGGTATGTTGGTGCGATTTTTATCACACTATAATATAAGTATACAAATTAGTACCTTGAAGTGTATCTGTTTGATATCACTTTTGTGAGATAATTGCGGTTAAATAAACGCCGCTATGCCAGTGTTTTGATTAAGTTTCAAGATCAAGCTGGTGGCAGTTCTATATGAGCTGCTGGCGGTTAAATAAATGCCGCTTTGGTTTCCTCTTATTAGGTGGGCTTATCTGTTTGCTGCGAGAAAATTCACTTTTATATAATTCTTTCGGTAGTTGTCGTGGCCGCTCAGTTACCTTATCCTTTGTCGGTCAGTGACCGATCGCGCTCTTAAGGGTTTCTTGGTGGGATCTTCATTGCGGTTAAGTGCTAACCGTTTGCTGATGTTTTTTAAGTATCTCCGGTTTTTCTATTCTGTGGCTTGTCTGTCGGTCAGTGACCGATCACGATGGTATGGTTGTTGGATAACCTCCTGATGTGGAATTTTTGCGTGCCTTTCCGGTCTGTTGTTCCCAGGTTTCTTAGATGTCGGTCAGTGACCGATCTGGGTGCTGAAATGTGGTTGTTGGGATAAGTAGAAAGTTTGTAGGATAAGTAGAAAAAGGATTTCTAGTTATCAATGTGATCTTTGCTGTTAAATATATGTATGTTGATACCAGAGCACACCTGCACAGGATTTGAGAAGACAAAGTGAATACCAGCTATACCCAGTTTAAATATTCAAGTTCCCACTGAGCGGCATATATTTAACCGCAAAGATCACATTGATAACTAGAAATCCTTTTTCTACATATCCTACAAACTTTCTACTTATCCCAACAACCACATTTCAGCACCCAGATCGGTCACTGACCGACATCTAAGGAACCTGGGAACAACAGACCGGAAAGGCACGCAAAAATTCCACATCAGGAGGTTATCCAACAACCATACCATCGTGATCGGTCACTGACCGACAGACAAGCCACAGAATAGAAAAACCGGAGATACTTAAAAAACATCAGCAAACGGTTAGCACTTAACTGCAACGAAGATCCCACCAAGAAACCCTTAAGAGCGCGATCGGTCACTGACCGACAAAGGATAAGGTAACTGAGCGGCCACGACAACTACCGAAACACTTATATAAAAGTGAATTTTCTCGCAGCAAACAGATAAGCCCACCTAATAAGAGGAAACCAAAGCGGCATTTATTTAACCGCCAGCAGCTCATATAGAACTGCCACCAGCTTGATCTTGAAACTTAATCAAAACACTGGCATAGCGGCGTTTATTTAACCGCAATTATCTCACAAAAGTGATATCAAACAGATACACTTCAAGGTACTAATTTGTATACTTATATTATAGTGTGATAAAAATCGCACCAACATACCTCTACATTTGATATATAGTTGCCTAAGATAAGATCTCAAACTCAATTGCATAGCTGAACTTGAAACAAAGTATCCTATATGAACTATACAGCAACTATTGTTTCATCCACTATAAAATTGTATCTACAAACATTCTGTTAGAAATTACAACTTGTGATAAACCCAAAACTGTATAAATTATAAGATTTCAACGTTATTATTTTAATTTAATTTATTTTTTATATATTATGTACATTTTTATACATAGAGACACCGGTGTCATTTTTTAAACTTTGAAGGAATTGTAATAATTTTTGTTTAACTGTACTTTTAGCATCACTACTATTGGGTAAATTTACCATAATCAAATAAAGGATCATATTTATTTCTTAAATAGTTTCGACATCCATTTTTTCCAAAAGAGAATATAAAATTAGGATTCATCAAAACATTAACATATATTGAGCCCACATATTATCACACATATTTACAGTAAGACACATTGGGAATAGCAACTTGTTTTGCGCCACCTACTACAACTAACTATAAATCATTTTCTAGTTCCTCATTCCATCTATCTATATAATAAGGTGTATAGCCATGTGAACGCATATATCAAGGACAGAGTCTTATTAATACGAGCGTCAGAATGGCATAATAATTCAAAGGGAGTGAGAGGTCAAAGTAGATTACGTCTGTCAGGATGTTTAAAAATAAAAGAATGGCATTAATGGATAAAAAAACAATTATTAAATAATTTCTTGCCCCTGTCCATCAGTTCCTGCTGGCTGAAAGTTTAGTCTTGTTACCTATGTGAAGTATCATTAAGGTCCTCATGGGAATGTCTAGCTGATTATTCTTACGTAAAAGGCCCGCCGAGAACCCAGTATTCTCTGTAAGAGGAGTGAGTGTAGAAAATTGTGATGTGAGGCTTGGAAATTCCCGAAAGAGCCCCACTCCACACAGAAACAGTTTCCATTAAAATATTGTTTTGCTTAAAGTCTGTGGACAAATGTGGTTTTGCTTGCCAGCATATCGTGTCTAGATGAGATTTTCCTGCCAAGTCATGTTCTAGGGATACCCATGCTTTTGTCTGGTTGTTTTTGAACCAATCCACCACTCTCTGGAGGAAGATTGCCTATCTGTATTTATTTAAATTAGGGACTTCCAATCCCTCCTCCACAACCGGTAGGCACATTATGGTCCTGTTAATTTGTGCCTTTCTTTTATCCTAAATAAAGTAAAAAATCTTATTCTGTAACAATGTCAGAAAGCCCCTGGGCAGAGGGATGGGGAGAGTCTGTAATAAATATAATATCCTGGGGAGGATGTTCATCTTGATAGAGTTTATCCTACCGAGCCATGAGATACCCTTAGACCTCCAAGATGAGAGGTCTGCTATGATGGCCCTCTGTAGATTCTCATAATTAGCTTCAAACATTTCTTGAGTGGAGGGGGCGATAAAGACTCCTAAGTATTTTAATTTTTTTGCTTTGATACGGAAGGGGCATTTCTGAACAATAAGAGAAAGACAATGAGCATCAAAGTGAACTGTAAGCATTTCTGATTTAGATTTATTGATTAGGAAATTTGAGGCCTGATAAAATGCATCGAATTCTGTTAGCAAGCAGGGGATAGAAGAAAGAGGGTCGGACAGAAAGAACAAAACATCGTCTGCATATAGGAGCAGCTTATGTGTAGAGTTATGAATTTGGATTACAGCAATCCTAGCATTCGATCTTATTTTGATAGCCAGGGTTTCAATTAAGCGAACAGGAGTGGGGACAAGGGGCATCCCTGACTAGTGCTGTTGGCTATGGGAAATGGGGCCGACAATATACCATTAACTCTAATTCTGGTGAGTGGAGAACTATATAAGGCCATTATCCTAGAGATGAAGCTCTTTCCCATCCCATACCTCTCCATAGCGGCCATTAAGAAGTGCCAACAGACGTGGTCAAAGGCTTTTTCTGCATCCCCCGACACCACCATGGAGGGAATACTGTGATGATTAATATAATTTAAGATGTGTGAAGCCCTGACAGTGTTGTCACACACTTCTCTAGACTGAATGAAACCAACCTGATCGTTACTTATGAGACATGGCAAAACAGTAGATAATCTATTTGTGAGAATCTTTGCATAGATCTTAAGGTCTGAATTAAGGAGCAAAAATTGTCTAAAATTCTCTACGCGATCTGGGATTTTCCCTGGTTTAGGGATAACTACTATGTGAGCCTCTAGGCCCGATGCGGGGAATGGGGCAGTATCAGATATCTCGTTAAAGAGTTTTAATAAATTCGGAACAAGTAATGTTTTATGTATTTTATAGTAATGTTGGTAAAGTAATATTATCTAAGTAGTTGTTTATTGAGACAAGTTTAGACCTGTTCTTTTTGGTGAAGTCATCGTGATCAGGCGTCAAGTTATACAACCCTCTGTAATATTCCCTAAAAGCATTTGCAATTTGTTGCAATGTGTTTACTTCCTTACTCTTTTCGTTTTAATTTTCTTGCAAAAAGGGAGCTACTTTTATTATCAACTTTGAAATAATGTTGCTGCAGCCTAAGGGCACACCTTTTATTTTCAACATGAAGCATTTCATTAATACGTACTTTACAGTCTGTGATGGTCTGGGAAATATTTAAGTCAGTCGGAGGTAATTTGCGCTGCGCCTCCAAGCTGTTGAGGTCATTAAGTGTGTCGTCCATTAGTTTCTTAACTTGTTTATCACAGTGTGTTTTTATATTAATCATTTCCCCTCTAATAACCGCTTTATGAGCTTCCTATTTGGTTCTAATATCAAGGATATAGTTAAAAAGAAAGTACTTCTTAAGTGCCTTCTCTATCCGTACCGAGTGTACCGGTCGGTTTAAAGGCCAGTCCAGGGAACAGCTGATCATAGTGTGGTCAGACCATGTGTTAGGGTCAATAGTTATGTGAGTAACTCTAGCAAGATTAGTGACATCCATCATAACGTAGTTAATTCTGGAATGCCTACGATGAGGGTTTGAGAAAAAGTTATATTCCCTACAGTCTGGGTGTGAAGTTCGCCAAGTGTTGTGTAAGGTTAGGTCCTTAAAGTTTTGTTTTACAGAGTTAATAATTTTTTGTGGGACAGAGGATAAGCTATTGGAATTATCTAGGCTTGGATTCAAGGTAAGATTAAAGTCCCCACCCATAATGATTACTCCCTTGGCTACCTCTAGTGTCGTGTTGGTAAGATGCCAGAAAAACACATCCTGTTTCAGGTTAGGGGCGTAAACATTAATCATAGTGACGATGGTATTAACCAGTTTACCTATTAATATAAGATATCGTCCTGCCTTATCTTTGTATTTTTTAATGAGAGTAAAAGGGATGCCTTTTTTGATTAGAATGGCCACACCATATGTTTTAATTGTGTTGGAGGTATAATATGTATCGCAAAATTTAAGGGAGAAAGTTTTGGGTTCTTTACCATTCACAAAATGTGTCTCCTGCAGGAAAACAATATCGCCTTTACGACGTATAATGTCTCGAGTTACTAGATTACGCTTATGGGGACAGTTCAAACCCTTGGAGTTCGCAGTTATCAAATTCAGATATCTAGTGTCGTATGTCATTGAGATAATAAGGGATGAGGGCATCACTCAATATGTTTACAATGTTATCATTAGATCTGTTGTTTAGTGGGAGTCTTTGTAGAGTAGTTTCGAGACATGGGGTCGTGCGTGTATAAATCAGAGTTGCTGGTACACAGATACATATACCTTATTATGGCTCTTCAGTGTGTATGTAATGCTGGACAAGAAATCAAAATGACAATAAACAAACCATAAAAAACAGTAACAATAAACACAGTATACAATAATTAAGTCATATAACATGACAACTGGGTGGGGAAATGCTCAGTGCAGACTTCCATCTCTTGTGGTTAAAAGAAACAGGAAACAGGAAGAAGTCTATTATTGATAACGAGCAAATTAACTAAATACATGGATGGTGGATTTGAGTCCAGAACCGGACAGCAAATATATAATTCAAACTAAATTATTTAATAACTATTCTACCTAGTTAAAATAAATATAAAGTTGCCTGTAAAATAAAAATAAACCCTAAGCTAGCTACAATGTAAATATTAGTTACATTGTAGCTAGCTTAGGGTTTATTTTATAGGTAAGTATTTAGTTTTAAATAGGAATTATTTAGTTAATTGTAGTAATTTTATTTAGACAGTTATATTAATATACTTTTTACCTATGTGTTTACCTTGTATCTAAGCCTCTGCTGACTGCCCCCTTATTTCAGTTCTTTTGACAGACTTGCATTTTAGCCAATCATTGCTGACTTATAGGTAATTCCACAGGAGGCTGCCTTCAAGGGCTTATAAATTAGCATATGAGCTTCAACAAAGAATACGAAGGGAACAAAGCAAATTTGATGATAAAAGTAAATTGGAAAGTTATTTAAAATTGCATTCCCTATCTGAATCATGAAAGTTTAATTTTGACTAGACTGTCCCTTTAAAGGAGCAGTAAACACCATGAGATTTTAATATAAATTGTTTATCTACAAGCAGTAATTTGCCCCCATTTTTATGTAATTTATCTTTGAATTTTTTTATTTTTTTTTTATTTCAAAAGCTGTAAATGCACACTGCAGATTTTTCCCTGCTACATATTTTTCTCTAATTGGATTTAGTAGAGAACAATGCAACAATACCAATATAATGACCAGTGCTAGTTTGGTCTTCTTTCAAATAATGCAAGTGGTTGGAGAAATTTACTTATTGAAAGACAAGTGAAACAAACCATTTTCTGCTGTCCCTGCACCTGCTACCAGCAGCACCTGCTAGACCAACATCATTTCATATGTTTCATTGATATTATCTATTTTTATTCTGAAATAGATCAACTCAATGAGGCCTATGTATCAAAGGTCTTGCGGACCTGATCCGACAGTGCGGATAAGGTCTGCAAGACCTCGCTGAATGCGGAAAGCAATACGCTCTCCGTATTCAGCATTTCACCAGCAGCTGCTGGTGCAACGCCGCCCCCTGCAGACGCGCGGCCAATGGGCTGCCAGCAGGGAGGTGTCAATCAACCTAATTGTACTCGATCGGGTTGAATTGTGGCGATTCTGGAGCAGCGGTATTTTGACTACTGCTTCATAACTGCTGTTTTTGGCGAGTCTGAAGACTTGCCAGAAACACGGGCCCACAAGCTCCGTACGGAGCTCGATAAATGGGCCTCATAGTCAACTCAATAATAAATGTATTAATCAATAGTAATGACATATACCCACAACCGACTGCGGAATAATAGCTTTTCTATTTTGTAATGCTGAGCATCAAGTCCATCATTATTGTACTGTATTATTATAGGCCCTGCTTTTGGGCAAAACTATTTAAAATCCTGCAAACATATATTTAATATCATAATGTTGCTAAAAATATGTTATTGCATATTTTGATTTATACATGTTTGACAATTACATTATATTGTTTAAGAATTATCCTTCTTTAAAACGTTAATATAGACTGTACTTTCCGAAAGCAATAAATAAATGATTAGTAATACATTAAAACACTACACACTAACTAAACATAGAGGTATATTTTACAGCTATGTACCAATTCGTTTTTCAGGACTATACTGAAATATTCCATCAGATTAATTCAGGCACCTAAACCTCATCTTTCGTCATAATATCTTTCTTCAGCATTGCTTTTAGGATGGGGTACAAGTATTATTAGTCATGTTTTTAGTGGTTACCCTTTAAAAATAATTTGCATATATTAATTACTAGAAATAATTTCCTATTAAAAAGTTTTACCTACCTGCCATACATGAGGATATTATCCATTTTCAGACTGATGATGAATTGCGCACTGCCTTAATAACTGTGAATCACATGTTCTGCCGGGAAATGCAGCGCACACATTTAGGGCAAGATTACAAGTGGCATGCTAAAAGTTACGCTCAAGCTTGCGCGCATCGGATGTAGCACTCATATTATAAGTTGAAAATAAAAGCAATCGCTTAAGCACAATTGAAGTTAACGTGCATCGGGTTAGCGAGTCCTCAGAGCTCTGGTTAACTGTTTTGCAAAACAAAAAAGAGCCACAAAACACATCAAGAATACATTTAAAAGTACAGTTACACTCATAATAACACCATCTAATAAAAATTCCTTTAAATTAATTGCACATAAAAGTTATAAAGGCTCAAAACTATGAGGTCTTATGTGTTAGAATAAAAAGTCAGGCAAGGGCTTTAACATAAAGGTACATACATATGCATGTCTAAACATGTACAGTATATGTAAGTATATATATATGCAATACAATTAACAGAGCAAAGGATTGAGTGTAATGTCTATTCAATCAAAGAAGGACCAAGGCTGCACAAAGGTCTAAATGCTTTATTACTAAATATATACACATGGGGTTCAAAAAGGAATCCGGGTCGTCTATTCTCCACCCAAATTCCAAACAGACAATACACACATATAAACATATATATATATAGATATATATAAAAACAAAACTTGCATTGTAATTGAAGTCTCGTATATTTCAAATTATTCCCAGGCACTTCAGTGTAAAAAACATGCACTGTTTTTTTTTTTTTTTGTGTTTTTAAAAAAGTTGTTTTTATTGAGGTGGTAAACAAGAACAAAAACAATACATATCAGACAACAGGTAGTGCGTTACAGGTACAAGCAGGATTTACACTGTAGTGGGAGATTAAACACAGTACTATAGACAACAGGCTGATATGTGTGAACAGTCTAAATCACCTCATTTTGTTATTATGGAATTCGCATTGACCTCTATGCATGACAGATCCTACTGTGGGATCAAGACCTCCGAAAAAATAAAAAGGTCATAAGGCATAATGTACAATTCAATGGGCAAATATCTTAACAGTCATCGTAAAAAGGACAAAGAAGATATTTGAAAACAGATATAAATTTCAGGGTATGCAAATAGAGTTATCAAGTGTACACAGAGAAGCAAAATAGTTGCCTCCCAATGTACAGCGGGATATTGTTCATGGAATTCAGGAGTCGCAGGATGACGAGGGGAGGGGAAAACATATGTGATTTTGTATTTAATATGAACACATAGATAATGTTACTGGTTGCAGGGTCCGAGGAGCCTCTCCATGGGCCATCCATTATATTAGAGAAAGAAAGGAGAGAAAAAAAAAAATTATATGGGAGGGGGGAAGGTAAAGTGTGGGGAGGGGGGAAAGGAGGAGTGGAGAGGTAAGCAGATAAGGGGGCCTTGGGTGGGGGACTGTTACAGGAGGTTAGAGGGTCTACTAATTTGCCCTGGGATAACGTGTATGCCTTGAGTGTTAGAGTGACTACCTTCCAGTTATGGGTTAGTTCTCTGATACTCGTCCCATGGGCACCATACTGAGGAGTAAAAATCAGATTGCGCCTCCACTCTCAGGGAGTATTCTTCCATCCTCTGCAGATAGTCTAGTGTTTCTAGGACTGGAGTTAGAGTTAAAGGAGAGTCCCTAGCCCATTGTCTAGCTATGGTTAGTTTGGCCGATAGCAAAATAATGATACATAAGATTCTAGAGGGTTTTTGGAGTGTGTGAAGCCCTAGGTGAAAGAGCGCAACATCTCCGGTTAACTGTTGTAACAGCTGAAGCTGGTGGAGCAAATCCGCGACAGAGTTCCAAAAAACACTCAATTTGGGGCAATCCCACTACACATGTAGGTGGGTACCCCTCTGCCCGCACCCTCTCCAACAATCTGCGCTTCTAAGGGGGAACACCCTATGCAACCTAGTTGGGACCCAGTGCCAACGCAGGGTTAATTTTATATATAACTCAAATAGGTTTGAACAGCGGACTGCTATTTTTACATCTCGGAGGGCTCGTTGCCAAACTGCATCCCGATGCACCACCCCTAAGTCCCTCTCCCAGTCCTTCACGGCTCCTGGTTTGACAAAATGGGGAGAGTCTAAGAGGAGCTTATAATGAAAGGACAGAGAACCTTTGGTAGATCTGCCTGCCACCCAGCGTCTCTCCCAAAGTGTGAGAGTCCGCGGTCGCGACTTGGGGAATCCCCAGGAGAGAAGTAAGGAGGTCACTCTCAAATATTCTAATTGCAGATCCTTAGGGAAGTCATCCACTGGGAAGTTGGCTGGCGGCAACATGAGGCATTCTCCTCTATAGAGGTCAGAGATCTGCTTAATTCCCAGGTTTTCCCAGCGTCTAGGCCTTGAGTCAGGAAGGCATTGCAGTATGGCCTTCATAGAATGGATAGGCGAAGGGTGAGGTGCTATTGATTTATGTGAGCGGAGTTCTCTCCAGCTTTTCAGACATGTTTTTATGGTGGAGCTATAGATTCCTTTGAGGACATCAGCATGGTCAGGTATCCAAATAAGGTTGGCCAGCTCAATCCCTGCAGGCAATGACGCCTGCTCAATTTGGTAACATTGTGAAGTATTAGGTCGTACTCCACAGGCCGCAATGTGCGATAGCATGGCTCCCTTGTAATAGTGGGTTACATTTGGTACAGAAAGACCTCCGCATTCTTTCGTCTTCTGTAATTGTGATAGGGAGATTCTGGGAGAATGGCCTCTCCAGATAAATCTGGTAAAGACGGACTGAAAGTGGTTGAGTAAGTAGGCAGGAACTGCTACCGGTAAGCAGCGAAAAAAGTATGTCAGCTTAGGAAGCAGCATCATCTTTAGGGCAACAATGCGGCCCGTCCAAGACACCTCTAGTCCATTCAAGTTTGCTGTGGTCCTTCTAAACTCCTGCAGGAGGGGTTCATAGTTTTTCTTTATAATGACTTGGAGATCGTGGGATAGCTCTATTCCCAAGTGTCTCAAACTATCAGTGGACCATTTAAAGGGGTACCGCTCTCTCAGGAGTTCCAGCCTATGAGCCGCCAGCCCTAAAGCATACGCCTCTGTTTTGGTGTAATTCAGTTTATAGTAGGACACTGCTGAGAACTCGGCCAAGAGCTTGAATAATTCCGGGAGGGAGTCCTCTGGCTCTGAGAGAAACACCGTGAGATCATCGGCAAAGAGTGGCAATGAATAAGGGGTGTCATAGAGTATTAAGCTATGAATAGTCGGTGAGGTCCTGAGCCGGCTTGCTAAGGGTTCGATAACCAGGGTGAAAAGTAATGGCGACAGGGGGCAACCCTGTCTGGTGCCATTCTTGATATCAAAGGGTCTAGAGACGAACCCTAATCCCAGTACCTTCGCGGTTGGGTTTGTATATAGTGCCATGACTGCAGAGATAAATTTATCACGGAAGTGGAAAGCCCGGAGCACCTCTGTCATGTAATCCCATCGGACCCTATCGAATGCCTTTTCAGCATCTAAAGATAGGGTTACCAATGGGATCTCAAGTGATGCTGCTTCAGAAAAAATATTTAGGAGTCTTCTAGTGTTATCTGTACCTTGGCGCCCGGGGGTAAATCCCACCTGATCCGGGTGGATCAGGCAAGGGAGGACTCGGTTAAGCCTTGTCGCCAATATCTTCGCATATATTTTCACGTCTCTGTTTATGAGAGAAATTGGCCGATAGCCTTCGCAGAGGGTGAGGTCTTTTCCTGGTTTAGGGATTGTGACAATAGAAGCTTCTAGGAACTCCTGGGGAAAACCTCCCGAGCTTGCAGCCGTGTTGAAAACTCTAGTCAGAAGAGGGGCGAGAAGGGTTAGAAACCTCTTATAAAAGAGGGCGATATATCCATCTGGCCCCGGGGATTTATGGAGTTTAAGGCCCTTAATGGTAGAGCAAACTTCTGTCATGGTGATAGTCACAGATAAGGAGTCAATGTATTTTTCGGGGACATGCGGCAATTGTAAGTTCTCCAGGAATTCGATAATCCTTGACTTAGGGGCGTAATGAGAATGGTCCTGATCTGAAATCTGATAGAGCTGGCTATAATATTGAGCAAAGGCCTCACCTATGTCATTCGGGGCGTAAACTCTATGCTCACCCTTCCGTATGTATGGTATCTTATTTAGGAGGGATCTCTGCTTGAGCTTATGCGCCAGCAATCTGTCGGCCTTATCGCCTTTGTGGTAGTATTTCTGCTTAAGAACCGAGAGGGTTCGCTGGACTTTTTGTAGCTCCAGTTGTGCTATTTGCTTTTTAACTATCTGTAATCTACAGACTAGGGCACTTGGTATTCCCTTCTTCAGCTGGTCTCTTAGGTTAGCATAGTCACTATAGAGTTGGGCCAGCGAAGCTCCCCTAGATCTTTTGTCTTGACCAAACTGCTGGATGAACAGGCCTCTCAAATAGGCTTTGAGTGACGCCCATAAAGTTAGGGAAGAAATGCCCTCTCCGTCGTTTATGAGCAAGAAATGTTCTATTTCCTTCTCCCACTTAGGGATCTGGGGTTCGGAGAGCAGATATTCCGGCAATCTCCAGGAACACCTAGTGCTTCCCGAGTGCGAAAAGGCAACCTCCAATATTACCGCGTCATGGTCTGACCAGACACAAGGCATAATGGACGCTCCGGTGATCCCTCCTAGGGTCCAGGAGTAACAGAAAAAGTAATCTAATCTTGAAAAGGACTGGGATGAGGCCGAATAGAAAGTGTAATCGGTATCATCAGGATGCAGGGCCCTCCAAACATCTTGCAGAGTGTATTGTGAAATTAGGTTTCTGAAATGTTTTGAATATTGTTCCTCCCCTAGCGCGGGGACTTTTTGTTTTTCGATTTTATATCTCTGCTTGGGTCCCAGACTAGGTTACAATCCCCCCCAATAAACACATGGCCCTGCTTGAGCCTGTCGACCCTGTGTAGAAGCTTCCGAAGGAAACTGGTTTGGTTAATATTCTGTGAATACAAAGCTACAAGGGTACAGAGAACATTATTTATGCGGGCAACGGCAATAACATAACGCCCTACTGGGTCAACATCTATGTGGATAGGGTCATAAGAAAGATGCCTGCTGACTAGTACTGACACCCCTCTTGCATTTTTATGGAACGTTGAGGATATACAGACAGGGTAGTCCCTAGGCTTAAACACAGCTGCTCTAGCCTCAGTCCAGTGGGTTTCTTGAAGAAAAACCACTTCCAGCTGATGGGCCGAAAGGAAACGGAGGAGGAGACTCCGTTTTGTGGGGGAGTTTAGACCCCTTACATTGAGTGTACCTATTTTCATGTCTGCATAGAGGAAGGGGGAGGGATGGGAGGGGAAGGGAAGGGATATGAGGGGCCTCGGGGTAAAAGAAAAAAAAAAGAGGGGGGGGGGGGGGAGAGGAAGGAAAAAATAAGACACTGGAATAGCTCCTCGGATTGAGCAGAGACTATGCAACTCTGCCAAAAAAGTTTGATGCAGAGGATAACAAGTTACCCATAGCTGCACAGAAAGTGAGTGGGTGGGGGGGCGGAGACTACGGGGGGGAACCAAGGCAGCGCCCCCCTCCGCTGCCGGCGCATTTAGAAAAAATGAGCAATAAAATAGATAGAGAACTGTGATCAACTTTAACCATGTATCAATAAGATATACAGAACTTTGACAACAATTTTTCACCTTAGAAGCATCAAGCAGTATTGGTCATTTTAGAACCAACTGTATGTCCGGCACATTTAAGATACAGCCTCTGAGCGCTATGGTCAGATGTCAAAAGGTGGCACGGCAATGGGTTAGGGAAAAGCTGACAGAGCGATGGGAGGAGCCGAAAGGCCCCCGGCTCCAGCATGCTCCGACTGTTGACATCCGCCATGTGGGCCGTGAAGCAATTGTTAAACATCAAAATACAGACATAGTAACTAATTGACCAAGCATAGCATTTAGGCTAAGCTAGTAAGTGAGTAATGGGGGAGACCTAGATGTTTACAATTATGCTAACTAAGATCAGGCTGGGTTGGGCTATTATGTATAAAAATGCAGCATTTCGTCCATTAAGGTAGCTAGTACTCTTACAGAACTAGTTTGGGTCCCAGCGCATGTAAAGCATGGCCTCTGGGCTCCATGATAGGATGTCAAGAAAACAGTGCAGCCATGGATCATGGAAAAGTCCATGAGACGACGAAGGAGGCCGGGGGCCCCCGTCTCCAAGGCGTCCCAATTATTGACAGCTACCATATAGGTCTTGTTACAAAAATTAACCTTCAGGAGGGAGACATAGCATTTCGTTAACTAGTAATGACATTTTAGTTGAGCAAATAAGTAAAAAGTGTGGTGGGTTCTTGACATTTCAATTACATTGGCTAGGTTCTGGTTAGGTTAAGTTTTCCTGAGTTCAAGTAGATTAGGAAACAACAATCAGCCCATATTAAACAGAAAAATCAACATTAGGATGACAAAACATAATATTGGAAGAGCATAACTAGCAATCAGTGGTAGACAAACTGGAACATCAACTTGAGTCCACAATATATAATACAACAAATGTCTTTATCATGCATCATACGTTACCATCCTTCGGGTGATGATGAATTCGGCAAAAGGTGGGCTCTTAATGGCCCGCATGGAGTAGTCCAGGAATATATCAAACATAAGAGAAAACATCAGCAAGCAGGATCTTATCACTCAGGTACCCAGTCTGGGGCTCCTGCCCTCAGCGGGGCACCTGGGCGCGGAGGTCTGTTTGGAGGGACTTCATCCCCAGCCGGCAGGTTCCAACCTCTCAATAGATCTTGAGCTTGTCTGGGGGATAGGGCAGTATGCTGGGATCCATCTTTGGTGATTATTAGCCTCGTGGGCAACCCCCAGCGGTATCAGATCTGATGAAGTCTCAAAACTTTAGTGGTTTCCTGAAAGGCTCTTCTTTGCTGGAGTGTATGTGCCGACAGATCTGGATAGAGCGAGACATCTTTAAATTGATCCGAAAGGTGGGGCTGTCTCACTGATGCTCGCAGGACCTTTTCTTTATAGGTGTAGTAATGTAATCGAGCTATCGTGTCTCGTGGCTTGTCCATTGGGAGGTTTCTGGGTCTGGCCGTTCTATGGATGCGGTCAATTCTAGCATCCTCTCCTCCTGGAGACCCCAACACCACCTGGAACAAGGCCTGAGCATATTTTTCCAGATCCTGGGGACCGACGGATTCAGGGATGCCTCTAATCCTCACATTGTTCCGCCGAGAGCGGTCTTCGAGGTCTGCCAGCTTTGCCTCCAAGAAGGACACCTGATCAGACAGGTTTTGTGTGTAGCTTACCCAGTTGGTGTGGACCACCAATAGGTCCTCTTGTTTTCTTTCAATGATGTCTGTGCGTTCATTGACAGCATTGATATCCTTTCTGAGGTCTTCAAAGGATTTTTCCAGTTTATCAAATCTCTTATCAAAGGACTGACTATGCCTATCCAGCAAGTGTTTCATAGAGTCTACTGTGAGTATGTCACTTTGTGAGCGTGCTGGAGGGGAGTATCTTGAAGTAGGCCTGCCCTCAGATGGGGCAGGAGAGATCGATCTTTCATCATCCGAAAACCCAGGATGGTTATCTCTGATTGGTAGGAAGTGGTCTCTAACCGTGTGTTTAGAGGATTGGTTTGATTTCTGCTTTTTCTTTGCTTGCTGCAACATTTTGACACTTTAGGCAGGGTCCTGGATTTCCCAGCCCAAGCAAGCAAATCTGTGAAGTTCAGTGGAGATACTTTGGTGATAATCACAATAAGAGCACGCCGGCAGGGAGAGGGCGCCCAGCCAATTAACCCGCCATAATGTGGTTAGTTAAAAAGTCTTGAAATAAAGAGTATGCAGGCTTAAGAACTGCAAAGCTTAGCAGACCTCAGTAGTTGTAGAGGTGTGCCTCTCCCCAGGGATATTGCCACCACTGGGCCCGGCCCGGAAAAGGAGGAGGGATATGACCCGCTTAAATGCAGGGAGCGGGAAAGGGGGGGAGAGACACTCTGGTTCCCTTTTTGAGCCGGCTGAGTAATTGGTATATATGAAGATAGACTCTCACATTTATTTGGTTAGCAGAGACATCCAGGCTGTTAGGCTGAAACTTCAAACTTTAAGGGCTGATGGATAAGGAGCTCATTCATTGATGAACTAAATTACTAGTTACAAAATTCTGTGAGAAGCAAGTTAGGGGTCTTGTCGCTTACATAAAAAGTTACTTCCAGCTATATAAGAAGGCTCCAGAGGTTGTAAATAAAGCTTGTCCTTCTTTTCCCCTTTCTTTACTATGCTTCAATACAAAATGTCAGTATAGTTGTGTTGGGGAATGAGGCTTTTGTGAGTAGCCCTGCAGTGTAGGGTAGGTATATTTGAAATTATTTATATGGGGCTGATGAACTTGAGATTGAGATGCAGGGAGCCCTCTAAGAGTTACCTTCCTGAATTGGGGCTTGCAAATGAGAAGTGCCACAGCTCAAAATAGATTCCTATATTGGGGTAAAATGACTAGGCTTCACTGACAAGCGCGGTCTTATGCGCTAAAGCACTTATGGCTGCGCCACTGTAACTGAGGGCCTTGATGCTGTAGGCTATGTAGTGTATGCCCAGGGCACGGTACAGACAAACAAGGGCAACTTCCAGCTGTACCTCTTTTTGATCCTGAAGGGAGTCACTCTGCTGCTAGAGGGTATGTCTTTGGTTTCAGGGCTGAAGTTGTTTGCTGCCCGTTACTCCCCGGTCACCTCTCAGAAGTTGCCATGTGGGTAGCGTGTGAGGTCTAAGATGGTGCCGACCGGAGGCAGCTGTAGCTCCAGGGTGTCAGTGAGTCCGCTTTTGGTGAGGTTGGGCAGGCAGCCCATAGAGTAAGGCAAGTCCCAGGATGTTATTCCGGACCTAGTCCGGTGTCGGCAGAGGGCTCCGGAGTGTGGCAGTTTCCCTGCGCTCTCTTTATGTGTAACCCCGAGTCGCGGTTTTCACCGCAGCCGCTTCAAAGTTTGCCACTGCTAAGAACGGGCTCTTAGTGAGTTGAGACAGACTGGGGTGGCATGGTTTAGTATAAGGGGGAAACAATAAAACAAACACAAAAAAAGGGGATAAACTGCAGGGGAATATCTTAGATTATTAAATTTTAGCAGGGAGTTCACTGAAAGTGCGTCCAGCTTCTCCCGATGATGGCTCCGCCCCCCCCACACACTGGTTTTAATTCAGACAAATTCCCTTTTGCTGTGCAGAGAAAACAGATGTAAAGAGTTCCCCAGCCAGGCACTCAAGTGTTAAAGAACATGCTCTGGCTGCAGTGTGAGAAACTTCCAATGTATTACAGTCACATCTGATGAGGCCCCATCTTTAGCCCTTAGTGGGAGGGGTGAAACGCGTCATGCTCTGAGGAGTCACTGGTGATGTCATAGCCACAAGGAGGCAAAATTAGCTACAACGCTGATACAGATTAAGTCTCTTCCGACGGATTGTATGCAAACAGCAAGTGAAGAGAAGACGCTGACCCGCTCACAACGACCAACACTGTGGAACCAAGTATACTCACAGGTACTGCAGCCCTGTCGAGTGCCGAACAAAGTCATATGGATATGAGGTGAGGTCTGGCTTCGTAAGTCTTGCTTTCTGTTTGAGAGCTCTTTATCAAGTGGAATATATGGTTGAAACTTTGTTGCCATTTGATTCAACTTTCACCTGATACATTTTATATACCACCTACCAAGTTGATATTTACAGGACTTAACCCCAGCAAAGTTACAGATGAATAGTATATGTACACAGTCATCAGTGCATAGCACAAGTTGAAATTTTAAGTGACTGTAATACATTGGAAGTTTCTCACACTGCAGCCAGAGTGTGTTCTTTAACACTTGAGTGCCTGGCTGGGGAACTCTTTACATCTGTCTTCTCTGCACAGCAAAAGGGAATTTGTCTGAATTAAAACCAGTGCATGTTTTTACAATGAAGTGCCTGGGAATAATTTGAAATATACAAGACTTCAATTGCAATGAGAGTGATAGTCTGGGGCCCCATATACCGTTTTGGTAGAGTGTATTATAAACTTGATACATGTGTGTGTGCGTGTTGGTAACTATTGTTGCCATTTGATTCAACTTTCACCTGATACATTTTATATACCACCTACCAAGTTGATATTTACAGGACTTAACCCCAGCAAAGTTACAGATGAATAGTATATGTACACAGTCATCAGTGCATAGCGCAAGTTGAAATTTTAAGTGACTGTAATACATTGGAAGTTTCTCACACTGCAGCCAGAGTGTGTTCTTTAACACTTGAGTGCCTGGCTGGGGAACTCTTTACATCTGTCTTCTCTGCACAGCAAAAGGGAATTTGTCTGAATTAAAACCAGTGCATGTTTTTACAATGAAGTGCCTGGGAATAATTTGAAATATACAAGACTTCATTTGCAATGAGAGTGATAGTCTGGGGCCCCATATACCGTTTTGGTAGAGTGTATTATAAACTTGATACATGTGTGTGTGCGTGTTGGTAACTCTAGGTTATTAATGTAATCCAATTGTTATTTTGCAAGCTTTTGTGAGTAGCATACTGCAGTATCTAGTCTAGATTTTGGTATATATAATTTTTTCAGCGGTTGTTGCTCTTTTTTACCTTTCATGCTTTTTAATATTGCGTGTGTATTGTCTGTTTGGAATTTGGGTGGAGAATAGACAACCCATATTCCTTTTTGAACCCCATGTGTATATATTTAGTAATAAAGCATTTAGACCTTTGTGCAGCCTTGGTGCTTCTTTGACTGAATAGACTTTATTCTCAATCCTTTGCTCTGTTAATGGTATTGCATTAATTTTTCGGGACTACTAGCACTTAGGATTCTAAGCATTAGATCAATTGTGTAGCACCACATTTTTATTTTTGTTTATATATATATATATATATATATATATATATATATATATATATATATATATATACTTATCAAAAACGGAACGGCACTCACTGGGTCTTAATACACAAGAATTTAATCAAGATATTGGGGGGTAGTTATCAAGCCGTCAACCTCAAATACGCTGGAATTCCGCAGCGTATTTGTGGCAAGGCTGATTCGCCTTAGTTATCAAAGGCTAGAGACCAGCAAAAGTAGAATTTTTTTACGTAAACTTCGATCCGCCGGACTCAGTCCGACACAGATTGATTCTTACGTCACTCCAGATGTTCCGCACACAAGTGCGGCACAATCTGACTACTTTTGCTAGTTATCAAAAAACTAGCAGGTACGCTCGGCACTTTTCCGGCCCAGCGTACCTGGTTTTCAAACCGCCACCCTGGAGGCGGCAGATCCCATAGGAATCAATGGGAGTCTGACCATAGCGAAAGTACAAGTTCGCTGCTGCCAGACATCCCATTGATTCCTATGGGAGCTGTCTACACCTAACACCCTAACATGTACCCCGAGTCTAAACACCCCTAATCTGCCCCCCCTACACCGCCGCAACTCAATAAAGTTATTACCCCCTAAACCGCCGCTCTCGGAGCCCACCGCAAGCTACTCTATACATATTAACCCCTAAACCGCCGCTCCCTGACCCCGCCGCAACTATAATAAATGTATTAACCCCTAAACCGCCACTCCCAGAGCCCACCGCCACCTACATTATACCTAGTAACCCCTATCCTGCCCCCCTATACTGCCGCCCTCTATAATAAAGTTATTAACCCCTATCCTGCCAATCCCGCACCTCGCCGCAACTAAATAAATAGTTTAACCCCTAAACCGCCGCTCCCGGACCCTGCCACAACCTATATTAAATTTATTAACCCCTAATCTGCCCCCCCTACACCGTCGCCACCTATAATACATTTATTAACCCCTATCCTGCCCCCCACTACACCGCTGCCACTGTAATAAATTTATTAACCCCTAAACCTAAGTCTAACACTAACCCTAACACCCCCCTAACTTAAATATTAATTAAATAAATCTAAAAAATATTTCTATTATGAACTAAATGAATCCTATTTAAAACTAAATACTTACCTTTAAAATAAACCCTAATATAGCTACAATATAAATAATAATTATATTGTAGCTATCTTAGGATTTATTTTTATTTTACAGGTATCTTTCAATTTATTTTAACTAGGTACAATAGCTATTAAATAGTTATTAACTATTTAATAGCTACCTAGCTAAAATAAAGAGACATTTACCTGTAAAATAAAAACTAACCTAAGTTACAATTACACCTAACACTACACTATACTTAAAAAAAATATTCCTATTTAAAACTAAATACTTACCTGTAAAATAAACCCTAAGATAGCTACAATGTAATTAATAATTACATTGTAGCTATTTTAGGTATTATACCTAATACTACACTATCAGTAAATAAATTAAATAAATTAACTACAAATAACTTCAATTAAATACAATTACATAAACTAACTAAAGTAAAAAAATTAAAAAATATAAGTTACAAAAAATAAAAAAAATAGGTTACAAACATTTAAAAAATATTACAACAATTTTAAGCTACTTACACCTAATCTAAGCCCCCTAATAAAATAACAAACCCCCCCAAAATAAAAAAATGCCCTACCCTATTCTAAATTAAAAAAGTTCAAAGCTCTTTTACCTTACCAGCCCTTAAAAGGGCCTTTTGTGGGGCATGCCCCAAAGAATTCAGCTCTTTTGCCTGTAAAAGAAAAATACAACCCCCCCAACATTAAAACCCACCACCCACATACCCCTAATCTAACCCAAACCCCCCTTAAAATAACCTAACACTAATCCCCTGAAGATCATCCTACCTTGAGTCGTCTTCACTCAGCCGAGCAGCGATGGAACCGAAGAGGACATCCGGAGCGTCAGAAGTTATCCTCCAAGGGGCGCTGAAGAAATCTTCCATCCGATGAAGTGATCCTCCAGTCGGCGCTGAAGAAGTCTTCCATCTGGCGATGTCATCTTCCAAGCGGGGTCTTCAATCTTCAATCTTCATCCCGCCGACGCGGAACATCCTTCTTTCCCTACGGACTACCGACGAATGAAGGCTCCTTTAAGGGACGTCATCCAAGATGGCGTCCCTTCAATTCCGATTGGCTGATAGGATTCTATCAGCCAATCGGAATTAAGGTAGGAAAAATCTGATTGGCTGATTGAATCAGCCAATCAGATTCAAGTTCAATCTGATTGGCTGATCCGCGTCGGCGGGATGAAGATTGAAGACCCCGCTTGGAAGATGACATCGCCCGGATAGAAGACTTCTTCAGCGCCTCTTGGAAGATGACATCACCCGGATGGAAGACTTCTTCAGCGCCAACTGGAGGATCACTTCATCGGATGGAAGATTTCTTCAGCGCCCCTTGGAGGATAATTTCTGCCGCTCCGGATGTCCTCTTCGGTTCCATCGCTGCTCGGCTGAGTGAAGACGACTCAAGGTAGGATGATCTTCAGGGGATTAGTGTTAGGTTATTTTAAGGGGGGTTTGGGTTATATTAGGGGTATGTGGGTGGTGGGTTTTAATGTTGTGGGGGGGGTTGTATTTTTCTTTTACAGGCAAAAGAGCTGAATTCTTTGGGGCATGCCCCACAAAAGGCCCTTTTAAGGGCTGGTAAGGTAAAAGAGCTTTGAACTTTTTTAATTTAGAATAGGGTAGGGCATTTTTTTATTTTGGGGGGGTTTGTTATTTTATTAGGGGGCTTAGATTAGGTGTAAGTAGCTTAAAATTGTTGTAATATTTTTAAAATGTTTGTAACTTATTTTTTTTATTTTTTTAACTTATTTTTTATTTTTTGTACTTTAGTTAATTTATGTAATTGTATTTAATTGTAGTTATTTGTAGTTAATTTATTTAATTAATTTTATGATAGTGTAGTGTTAGGTTTAATTGTAACTTAGGTTAGGATTTATTTTACAGGTTAATTTCTCTTTATTTTAGCTAGGTGAGCTATTAAATAGTTAATAACTATTTAATAGCTATTGTACCTCGTTAAAATAAATTGAAATTTGCCTGTAAAATAAAAATAAATCCTAAGATAGCTACAATATAATTATTATTTATATTGTAGCTATATTAGGGTTTATTTTAAAGGTAAGTATTTAGTTTTAAATAGGATTAATTTAGTTCATAATAGAAATATTATTTAGATTTATTTAATTAATATTTAAGTTAGGGGGTGTTAGGGTTAGTGTTAGACTTAGGTTTAGGGGTTAATAATTTTATTACAGTGGCGGCGGTGTAGGGGGGGCAGGATAGGGTTAATAAATTTATTATAGGTGGCGACGGTGTAGGGGGGGCAGGATAGGGGTTAATAAATTTAATATAGGTTGCGGCGGGGTCAGGGAGCGGCGGTTTAGGGGTTAAACTATTTATTTAGTTGCGGCGAGGTGCGGGATCAGCAGGATAGGGGTTAATAACTTTATTATAGAGGGCGACCGTATGGGGGGGCAGGATAGGGGTTACTAGGTATAATGTATGTGGCAGCGGTGTCCGGGAGCGGCGGTTTTATGGGTTAATACATTTATAAGAGTTGTGGCGGGGTCTAGGTGCGGCGGTTTAGGGGTTAATACATTTATAAGCGTTGCGGCGGGGTCTAGGAGTGGCGGTTTAGGGTTTAGTAACTTTATTTAGTTGCGGGGGGCTCCGGGGGTGCCGGTATAGGGGGTAGAACAGTGTAGTTAGTGTGGGTGCTTAGTGACAGGCTAGCAAGAAAGCTGTAAAAAAGCCGAAGAGCAGCGAGATCGGATGAGTGATAACTCTCACAGTCCGCTGCTCATCTCCCCGTACTTGGTGCGCGGCTTTTTGACAGCTTTTTTGATAACTTAGGCAAATTTTTGCAGGTCCGCGGCGGTGATGTGAGGCGAGCTTAGGCGGGCGTATTGGGCCGGCGAAGGCAGGAAAAGTAGACGCGTTGATAACTACCCCCCATTATCTTGATTAAATTCTTGTGTATTAAGACCCAGCGAGTGCCGTTCCGTTTTTGATAAGTATATGAATTCTTACTGAGCACCGTGGGCATTTTGAAACCGTTGGATACCTGGAGTGCTTTACTTACTTTTGATGACTATATATATATATATATATATATATATATATATATATATATATATTTATATGTGTGTGCATATGCATTTATGTATTTATGTGTGTGCATATGTTTTTATGTATTTATATGTGTGTATATGTATTTACAGACATGTATACACATATAAACACATAAATACATATGTATACACATACAATTAAGTAGAGAAAAACATGAAAAAGCATATTTATTCATAATTTAATAAAGTGTTGTACTGTGTATTTACTGTACATATTTCACATTCCAATGTTCTGTACATAGCAGAATATGTTCTATGTATTTATACAGTACATAGATATTTCTAATTATATATATCTGTATACAGTATATATACACATATATTTAATCATATATACCATCAGATATAAGTAGAAATATGTATCTAGGAATAAATAGAACATATTTTGCTATTTGAAGAACAGTGGCATGTGAAATATTCATATTTTAATGTCGTTTTAGTGCACTTGAGAATATGCGATCGGGTTTGACCTCAAGTAGGGTGTTTTTTTCTCCCCACTTTTTTTACTCCCTTTGACTTCTATGGGGGAATATGTTAACGTGATTGCAATATTCGAAGTAAGGCTTTTTGTGCGTATCGGGTTAGCGTGCAAGCAAAACCTTTTTGCTTTCAACTTATAATACGAGTGATACCAGGTGCGCGCACAAACCGTACTTCTAGTGGAGTTAGCGCGAGAGCGAAAGTGTTAAATACCACTCCACTTGTAATCTGGCCCTTAATATTTTACCTCACTATAAACTGACTATTTTTGAGTGGAGATGCATCATGGTCCTATAAATCAATTCCTAATGTTTGGGTAGACATGGAACTACAAGAGTGCATTCAATTTACTTTTGTGGAGTTGTAATAATTATATTGGTCTTTTTTTACATTATTATAATATATAAAACATATCAAATATGAATTAGTTGACTAGATTAAAAAATAACAATTTAAATATATGCTATTACTCTGCTTTGTTAGGTCATTATACATAAATGTAATTCTTTTTATATAAATACATTTATAATCAATAAGCATTGATGTGATTTTATTAATAAATAGCTATATTTAGCAAAAGTGTATATATTTGTTATGCCTATTTCCATAAGCTTTTTTTTAAAAAAACAAAACAAAACATTATGACTTAAAGGATGGGAAAAATTGTACTGGAGCTGTAGAGTTATAGTGATGGTCTTACTTAAATTATAGGCTGTCACTATCTGTCAAGCTGTCACTTTCCAGCTGCCATTTACAACTGTAGCAAGCTGGGTATAATAGCTCCTAAGCTTTCCCTTTGTCATTATAGGTATTGGGGCCAAAGGATCCAGGACATGAGCCCTGCAAAGTAATCACAATCAAATAAATTATTTCCTGCTTTTATTAAGATCACAGTTTGGAACTCTATCTATCTATCTATCTCTATCTATCTATCATCTATCTATCTATCTCTATCTATCTATCTATCATCTATCTATGTATCTATCTATGTATCTATCTATCTATCTATCTATCTATCTATCTATCTATCTATCTATCTATCTATCTATCTATCTATCTACATACAACTCGTTCTATGCCTACAGGTTCATTAATTATGCAGCAGTCTGCAGTAAGTACTACCAACCACCCTTATTATTTTGCTTTTTGGCTTTGTTTGGTAGTACAGTCTATCCAACTGGACCAGAAAAAATACATTTATATAAAAACATTTATATAAAAACCAGCATATATTTTTCCTGCATTTATAAGAATATTTATTTCTACCATTGATGCATCACTGTGAAAAGATTGCGTTGATCTTTTAAGCAGGAGATGGGAACCGTGTGGAGATACAGTTAACCATCATTGTGTGACATGTAGCATAACCAATTCTGCTTCTCTGGAAGATGAGGCTAATACTAACAGACAAGCTAGTCTGATCCCTGCTGCTCTGAGGTCAAGTGTATCACTGTTTTTAACAGATAAAAAGGTCAAACTGGTTTTATACCCCAAATGAAAAAGTATAAGTAATACTGGTCTAGAAAGAAAGTCACTTTCATTTATCTACAGCTTATGTATAGTTTGTATGTAGTTTATTCTCAGGATAAATATGGGGCTATATAAATTAGAGGGTGAAGCCTATGCTTTAGTAATACATGAATAAAGTGTATTGTGTCTCCTTTCTAGATCAGGGATATCCAAACCTTTCTTATGAAGGGATAGTACCCAATGAGTGGCCAGTGGAGCCACATTATACTTACACTTATGCTAAAAACAATGGGGCTGAATTATCAAGCTCCTTCAGGCTTGCTGGAAACAGCAGTTATGAAGGAGCGGTCTAAAGACCACTGCTCCATAACTGGTTCGCTGCCTTTGAGGCTGAGGTCTGCAATCTGCCCAATCCTATACGATTGCGCTGATTGACACCCCCTGCTAGCGGACAATCTGCCCGCAAATCTGAAGGGGGAGGCATTGCACAAGCAGTTCTGGTGAACTGCTTGTGCAATGTTAAATTCAGCGATGTCTATCGGACATGATACGCTACAGCGTATCATGTTAGATAGACATTGATAAATCAGCCCCAATGCCTCAAATACAAAGGAAATAAGTTACTATTAACTAAATACTATTTAAATTTAAAAACAATGTAGAAATACATATTCTTAATTATCTAGTGAAGAGTGAGGAAGTGATTTTCAATAACAGTGGTACTAAAGACAAACATACCTGCCGTTGACACCGTAACAATGGATCAGTCAGTGAGGATCAGACAGCAGAGAGGGTGGGCGGGAGCAGTCGTGATGGGGGCGTGACTGGGTGGGAACGGGCGTGGTCGGACGGGAGCAGGCATGACAGGGCATGACTGGGTGTGTGGGATCGCTGCAGTGCAGAAAATGGCCCGTGTACACATGCTTTAGGACTATTTCCTTATATACGGGTCACGCCCGCTCCCATCCGACCATGCTTCATTCGGAGCTTGATGCCTCTGTTTCCGCGCAAGCCTTCAGGCTCGCTGGAAACAGCAGTTATGAAGCAGCGGTCTAAAGACCGCTGCTCCATAACTGATCCGCTGCCTCTGAGGTTAAGGTCTGCAATCCGCCCAATCCTATATGATTGCACTAATTGACACCCCCTGCTAGCGGCCAATCTGTCCGTGAATCTGCAGGGGGCGGCCCTGCACAAGCAGTTCTGGTGAACTGCTTGTGCAATGTTAAATTCAGCGATGTCTGTTGGACATGATACGCTACAGCATATCATGTCGGACAGACATTGATCGATCGGCCCCAATGCCTCAAATACTTACGGCTAGATTTAGAATTTTGTCGGTAACGAACTGAAAATCTAACGCCGGCTTTTTTCTGGCCGCACCATAAAAATAACTCTGGTATTGAGAGTCCACATAAAGGCTGCGTTAGGCTCCAAAAAAGGAGCATAGAGCATATTTAACGCAGCTTCAACTCTCGATACCAGAGTTGCTTACGCAAGCGGCCAGCCTCAAAAACGTGCTCGTGCACGATTCCCCCATAGAAAACAATGGGGCTGTTTGAGCTGAAAAAAAACCTAACACCTGCAAAAAAGCCGCGTTCAGCTCCTAACGCAGCCCCATTGTTTGCTATGCGGAAACACTTCCTACGTCTGCACCTAACACCCTAACATGTACCCCGAGCCTAAACACCCCTAGCCTTACACTTATTAACCCCTAATCTGCCGCCCCCGCTATCGCTGACCCCTGCATATTATTATTAACCCCTAATCTGCCGCTCCGTAAACCGCCGCTACTTACATTATCCCTATGTACCCCTAATCTGCTGCCCCTAACACCGCCGACCCCTATATTATATTTATTAACCCCTAATCTGCCCCCCACAACGTCGCCTCCACCTGCCTACACTTATTAACCCCTAATCTGCCGACCGGACCTCAGCGCTACTATAATAAAGTTATTAACCCCTAATCCGCCTCACTAACCCTATAATAAATAGTATTAACCCCTAATCTGCCCTCCCTAACATCGCCGACACCTAACTTCAATTATTAACCCCTAATCTGCCGACCGAATCTCGCAGCTACTGTAATAAATGGATTAACCCCTAAAGCTAAGTCTAACCCTAACACCCCCCTAAATTAAATATAATTTTAATCTAACGAAATTAATTAACTCTTATTAAATAAATTATTCCTATTTAAAGCTAAATACTTACCTGTAAAATAAATCCTAATATAGCTACTATATAAATTATAATTATATTATACCGTTATATTATACCGTCGTCGGCCAGGATGGATGTTCCGCGTCGGAGGTCTTCAGGATCCTGCCGCTCCGCTCCGGATGGATGACCATAGAAGATCCCGCTTGGATGAAGACTTCAATCGGATGGAAGACCTCTTCTGCCCCGCTTGGATGAAGACTTCAGCCGGATCATGGACCTCTTCAGCCCCCCGCTTGGGCTTGGATCAGGACATCGGAGGAGCTCTTCTGGATCGATTGGTGAACCTGGTATGGTGAAGATAAGGTAGGAAGATCTTCAGGGGCTTAGTGTTAGGTTTATTTAAGGGGGGTTTGGGTTAGATTAGGGGTATGTGGGTGGTGGGTTGTAATGTTGGGTTGGGGTATTGTATGTTTTTTTTTACAGGCAAAAGAGCTGAACTTCTTGGGGCATGCCCCGCAAAGGGCCCTGTTCAGGGCTGGTAAGGTAAAAGAGCTTTGAACTTTAGTAATTTAGAATAGGGTAGGGCATTTTTTTATTTTGGGGGTCTTTGTTATTTTATTAGGGGGCTTAGAGTAGGTGTAATTAGTTTAAAATTGTTGTAATATTTTTCTTATGTTTGTAAATATTTTTTTATTTTTTGTAACTTAGTTCTTTTTTATTTTTTGTACTTTAGATAGTTTATTTCATTGTAGTTATTTGTAGGTATTGTATTTAATTTATTTATTGATAGTGTAGTGTTAGGTTTAATTGTAGATAATTATAGGTATTTTATTTAATTAATTTATTGATAGTGTAGTGTTAGGTTTAATTGTAACTTAGGTTAGGATTTATTTTACAGGGAGTGCAGCCTTTGCACCAAGCCATATCCTTACATCCAAACGATACTGCTTTATGGGTCTGGCGCCTCTCTTTCTATCTTCTTTGTACATGTAGGATTCCTCTGGGAGTTCGTCTGGAGAGTGCAGCCTTTGCACCAAGCCCACCGGAACGGAACCAATACCTAGCAGCGCACCTCTTGAGGATAGCTGGATTATCCTTACTTAACGAACTTTATTTTACAGGTAATTTTGTAATTATTTTAACTATTTTAGCTATTAAATAGTTCTTAACTATTTAATAGCTATTGTACCTGGTTAAAATAAATACAAAGTTACCTGTAAAATAAATATTAATCCTAAAATAGCTATAATATAATTATAATTTATATTGTAGCTATATTAGGATTTAATTTACAGGTAAGTATTTAGCTTTAAATAGGAATAATTTATTTAATAAGAGTTAATTAATTTCGTTAGATTAAAATTATATTTAATTTAGGGGGGTGTTAGTGTTAGGGTTAGACTTAGCTTTAGGGGTTAATACATTTATTAGAATAGCGGTGAGCTCCAGTCGGCAGATTAGGGGTTAATAATTGAAGTTAGGTGTCGGCGATGTTAGGGAGGGCAGATTAGGGGTTAATACTATTTATTATAGGGTTAGTGAGGCGGATTAGGGGTTAATAACTTTATAATAGTAGCGGTGCGGTCCGCTCGGCAGATTAGGGGTTAATAAGTGTAGGCAGGTGGGGGCGACGTTGAGGGGGGCAGATTAGGGGTTAATAAATATAATATAGGGGTCGGCGGTGTTAGGGGCAGCAGATTAGGGGTACAAAAGTATAAAGTAGGTGGCGGCGCTTTGCGGTCGGCAGATTAGGGGTTAATTATTGTAGGTAGTTGGCGGCGACGTTGTGGGGGGCAGATTAGGGGTTAATAAATATAATATAGGGGTCGGCGGTGTTAGGGGCAGCAGATTAGGGGTACATAAGTATAACGTAGGTGGTGGTCGGCAGATTAGGGGTTAAAAAAATTTAATCGAGTGGCGGCGATGTGGGGGGACCTCGGTTTAGGGGTACATAGGTAGTTTATGGGTGTTAGTGTACTTTAGAGTATAGTAGTTAAGAGCTTTATGAACTGGCATTAGCCCAGAAAGCTCTTAACTACTGACTTTTTTCCTGCGGCTGGAGTTTTGTCGTTAGATGTCTAACGCTCACTTCAGACATGACTCTAAATACCGGAGTTAGAAAAATCCCATTGAAAAGATAGGATACGCAATTTACGTAAGGGGATCTGCGGTATGGAAAAGTCGCGGCTGAAAAGTGAGCGTTAGACACTTTTTTGAGTGACTCCAAATACCGGAGGTAGCCTAAAACCAGCGTTAGGAGCTTCTAACGCTGGTTTTCACGGCTAACGCCAAACTCTAAATCTAGGCCAAAGGAAATAAGTTACTATTAACTAAATACTATTCAAATTTAAAAACAATGTAGAAATACATATTCTTAATTATCTAGTGAGGAGTGAGGAAGTGATTTTCAATAACAGTGGTACTAAAGACAAACATACCTGCCGTTGACACCGTAACAATGGATCAGTCAGTGAGGATCAGACAGCAAAGAGGGTGGGCGGGAGCAGCCGTGATGGGGCGTGACTGGGTGGGAATGGGCGTGGTCGGACAGGAGCGGGCATGACGGGGCATGACTGGGCGGGTGGGATCGGTGCAGTGCAGAAAATGGCCCGTGTACACGTGCTTTAGGACTAGTTCCTTATATAATTTAAAGGGTGAATTCGAAAATATTAATTTAAATCAGAAAGTAAATCATTTAAATGCCTGTTTTTCCTCATCGTTTTAGAATCTGTTTACTAAGTCAAACTAGATGGGATTTATTTATTTTTCTTTCCAAGAGGTGCTGAAACATAGACTGAATAAAAATGTAAACTTTATCCATTTATCTTTATTTATCTCTAATTTTTTAATGGTAAACATTTTACCTCAATTTATACAGGTTAAGAATTTTATGTTTTTTCTTTTTCTCATCTGTTAGAACTTTTTAGTATAGCCTTTTGAAGGGTAAATTAGAGGCCATTTTAGACCTTTAAAAAAGTGAAGATAAACCATCATGTAGATATCCAGTAGCTTTGCGCTACATTAATGTTTTCTTTACCATAAATTAAAGGGATAGGAAAGTCAAAATTAAACTTGCATGGTTCAGATAGAGCATGTAATTTTAAGACACTTTTAAATTCACTTCTATTTTCAAATGTACTTTGAAGCTTTAATGCAATTTTTTAAAATTAATTATTTTTAATTTTTTTTCTATTTACTGCAGTGTAGGACCCTACCTTACCCTCCAACCTTCCTAATCCCTCCCAAACAGCTCTCTAACCCTACCCCTTCTAACTACTGTCTGCCATCTTTGTACTACCTATAAATGAAGTATATTATTAAGAAGTGGATCGTTAGGTAGGGAAACCCCACCTCCCCTTTTTTCTGTAGTGTAGCTCCCAATCTCTCACTCTCCCTTTATGTTTTTTTCTGCAGTGTAGGGCCATCCCACTCCCTCCCCCCCCTCCCACTCCCCTCCGCTGCTGGACCGCCCACCCTCTCCTGGATTTCCTCCCACACCTGTCGCCGGCACCAGCAGATGATCATTACAGATGGTGAAACATGCAGTGTCACCATCTGTAACAATCTAACATTTGCCTTCATATGGAAATGGTGCACTGATTGGAGAGCTAACGGTTGCGCGCGAGCGATAAGGGGTTTATCACAGGAGCACTCGTCGAGTTTACCGCTGATTTTACGAGTTGAAAGTAAACGCGTTCATTTGAGCGCAACTGCGACTTATGCTACAATGACTACCGCAATCTCAGAGCTCTGGTTAAATATTTACACTAATAATAACACTTAAAAATGATTTAAAAAATATATTGCACATAAAAATTAAAAGGGCTCAAAGAGTTCTGAGGTGTTAGAAACAAAATGGCAGTCAAATGGCTTTAACCTAAAGATACATACATATAAATGTCTAAATATGTATATGTATATTTACAGTGGGTATTGAAAAGAATCACCCCCCTTGAAAATAATCACATTTTGTTACTTTGCAGCCTGAAATAAAGACAGAGACAGTTTTTGTTTATCCAGTTGTAATTACTCAGTGCAACTTATCCATAAGAGCGTAATGTCCACAGCACCTGAATGTAGTAAACTTTCCTTTATTCAGACATATTAAAACAGCTGTTTTAATATGTCTGAATAAAGGAAAGTTTACTACATTCAGGTGCTGTGGACATTACGTTCTTATGGATATTTGGAGGGGTTTGGCAGTTTTACCCCAGTTTACACGAGCACCATTGCAGGAGTGCTGGCCCAAGCTTTAAATATTCAGTGCAACTTATAACATCCAAGTGAAAGATATAACACCAACATGTCAGGCAAAAATAAAGACAATTCAAAAACAGAATTACTGAGATGCAAAAAGGATCACCCCATCCTAAAATTATTTGTAAACTCAATCAGGTGTAGCTAATCACCTTCTCAATGGCACACACAAAGCTATTTGACCTTCAACTGTGACCAGCTGTGGGCATATTAATTAGCTCAGCATGAAAAGAGCTTTCCTGGAGCATCTCAGTCCCTGGTAGTGCAACTGAAGCAAAAACTCAACTATGGGTGGCAATGCACTGTCAAAAGATCTCCGGGATAATGTTGTGGAAAGGCACAAGTCAGGAGATGAATACAAGAAAAGATCAAAGGCTTTATCAATGCCTAGAAGCACAATGAAGTATATTATTAAGAAGTGGAAGGTATTTGGTACAACACAGACCCTCTCTGGATCAGGACGTCACTCCAAACTGGATGAAAGAGCCAGGAGGAAACTGATCAGAGAGGCTACCAAGAGGCCCACAGCATCTCTGAAGCAGTTGCAGGAATTTATGACAAAGAGTGGTCATTGTGTGCATGTGACAACAATATTAAACATTCTCCATAAATGTAGCTTGTATGGGAGGGTTACAAGAAAAAAAGAGTTTGTTTAAATAATCCCTGAGCATTCAAAAGGAACAGTGCAAAGATGTCATCAGAAAAAAAAAAGAGTATACATAGAGGCCGAATTATCAAGGCGTCCACTATGCTGCATTCAACTGCACCAATACGCTCGCCTAACATCGCAGCCGCGGACCTGAATATTATCTCCTTATTTATAAAAAAAGCTGGCAAAAAGCCGTGCACCAAGTACGGGGCGATGAGCATCGGACTGTTGTTAACTAGCAGTCATTGATCTATTCGGCTTTTCCCCAACTTTATTTATACCCTGTCACTAAACACCGCCACTATACTAAAATGTTTAACCCCTATCTCGCCGCTCCCAGACCCCGCCGCAACTAAATAAAGTTATTAACCCCATTCCGCTGCTCCCGGAGCTCACCGCAACTCTAATAAAGTTATTAACCCCTATCCCTCCACTCCCGGAGCCTACCGCAACTCTAATAAAGTTATTAACCCCTATCCCTCCGCTCCCGGAGCCCACCGCAACTCTAATAAAGTTATTAACCCCTATCCCCCTGCTCCCGGACCCCTCTGCAACTAAATAAATGTATTAACCCTGCGGCTCCATCTTCAAGACATCCGGCGCAGAGCATACTCTTCTTCCAACGTCTGTTGCAGAATGACGTTTCCCTTAAAATGACGTCATCCAAGATGGCGCCCCTTACATTCTGATTGGCTGATAGAATTCTGTCAGCCAATAGGAATTAAGGTGGAAAAAATCCTATTGGCTATTCCAATCAGCCAATAGAATGTGAACTCAATCCTATTGGCTGATTGGATCAGCCAATAGGATTAAAGCTCAATCCTATTGGCTGATTGCAACAGCCAATAGGATTTTTTCCACCTTAATTCCTATTGGCTGATAGAATTATATCAGCCAATCGGAATGTAAGGGACGCCATCTTGGATGACGTCATTTAAAGGGAAACGTCATTCTGCAACAGACGTTGGAAGAAGAGTATGCTCTGCGCCGGATGTCTTGAAGATGGAGCCGCTCCGCGCTGGATGGATGAAGATAGAAGATGCCGTCTGGATGAAGACTTCTGCCTGGTTGGATGAAGACTTCAACCCGCTTGGATGAAGACTTCTGCCGGCTTCGCTGAGGACTTCTGCCGCTTGGATGAGGATGGATGTACGGTCTTCGAAAACTGTAAGTGGATCTTCGGAGGTTAGTGTTAGGTTTTTTTTAAGGGTTTATTAGGTGGGTTTTAATTTTAGAGTAGAGACTTTGGGCTGAAAAAGAGCTAAATGCTCTTTTAAGGGCAATGCCCATACAAATGCCCTTTTCAGGGCAATGGGGAGCTTAGGTTTTTTAGATAGGTTTTTATTTGGGGGGTTTGGTCGTGTGGGTGCTGGGTTTTACTGTTGGGGGGGTGTTTGTATTTTATTTTACAGGTAAAAGAGCTGATTTCTTTGGGGTAATGCCCCGCAAAAGGCCCTTTTAAGGGCCATTGGTAGTTTATTGTAGGCTAGGGTTTTTTTATTTTGGGGGGGCTTTTTTATTTTGATAGGGCTATTAGATTAGGTGTAATTAGTTTAAATATTTGATAATTTATTTTTTATTTTGTGTAACTTAGTGTTTTTTATTTTGTGTAACTTAGTGTTTTTAATTTTTTGTAACTTAGTTGTTATTTTTTTTGAAACAGTAATTTTTAATAGTAGATTTAAATAACATGAGTAGGGTTAGGTTTTTAAATATGTAATATGTTTAATTTAATTTGTAATTTAATGTAAATTTAGTATAATAGTTTAGGGTAGGTAGGGTTTAGTATAATAATAGGGTAGGTTAATTAATAGTTTAATCTAGTTTAATGTAATTTTAGGATAATAGTTAGGGTAGGTTAATTAATAGTTTAATCTAGTTTAATGTAATTTTAGTATAATAGGGTAGGTTAATTAGTAATTTAATATAGTTTATTTTAAGTCTAAAGGTAAGTTTAAATTTATTACAAGATAGGGATGAATTAATATTTAATGTAAAGTTAGCGGGTTGTTAGGTTTAGGGGTTAATAGCTTAATTTAGTTTATGGCGATGTGGAGGGCTGGCGGTTTAGGGGTTAATAGGTTTAGTAAGTGGTAGTGATGTGGGAGGCCAGGGGTTTAGGGGTTAATACATTTATTTAGTTGCGGAGGGGTCCAGGAGCGGCGGGATAGGGGTTAATAACTTTATTAGATTTGCAGTCGGCTCCGGGAGCTGCGGGGTAGGGGTTAATATCTTTAGTTAGTTGTGGCGGGGTCGGGGAGCGGCGGGATAGGGGTTAATAACATTATGTAGGTGGCGGCGATGTTGAGCGGCATATTAGGGGTGTTTAGACTCGGGGCTTATGTTAGGGTGTTAGGTGTAAACTCTACTGGTTTTCTACCATAGAAATCAATGTGATATCTGACAGCATCGAACATAAGCTTTCGCTGCTTTCAGACTCCCATTGATTCCTATGGCATCCGCGTCCTCCAGGGTGGCGGATTGAAAACCAGTTATGCTGGGCCGGAATAGCGGCGAGCATACCGGTTAGAAATTTGATAACTTGCAAAAGATGTCAGATAGAGCCAAATTTGTATTCGGAACATCTGTAATGACGTAAGCATCGATCTGTGTTGGATTGAGACCGGCGGATCGTATGTTACGTCACAAATTTAAACTTTTGCCGGTCTGTAGGCTCGCCACAATTACGCTGCAGAATTCCAGCGTATTTGCGGTTGACGACTTGATAAATATCCCTCATTGCCACAACTGTTCCTAGACAAAATGCTGTGTGAATGAAGCTATTACAAAAATCCTGAGAAAAAAATCTATTTAATACATGATTTCTGATGAACTGGATCACAACTGCCAAATTGTCTGAATCTAAAGTATTGTTTACCTTAGAATGTCCATGTGTATAAATGTGCAAGCAACTTTTTTATAGGATAAATACCTTAACATTTAAGCTCTTAATCTCTTGTATTGTATATTCAATGGAATATTTTATCTTTTGGTAGGCAGCCAAAATCTTTTTGTATCATCTACTTGAAGGGCTATGAAAGTGAAAATTAAACATTAATGGCTTAGCTAGACCATGTAATTGACTTATATTATCAAATTTACGTTATTCTTTTAGTATTCTTTGTTAAAAGCATAACTAGGTAGACTCAAGAGCAGCAATGCACTACAGGGAGCTAGCTAGTGATTGGTGACTATATCCTTTTTTCATTGGCTCACCACCTGTGTTCAGCTAGGTCACAGTAGAGCACTGTTGAACAGGTTAACACACAGAGGAAGATGTATCATTGTCCAGACGTATAAGGTTCACAGGTAGGGAACTTGTCCACCCAGGATTGCAAATTGTGTGGAATGTTCTCTACCCATATAATGCCACCCCTTCTATAGAGCAACCAATTGCGCAAAAGCAGGGCTTGTCAATCACCCTGATCAGATAAGTCCAAGTGATTTTAATCGGCCACTACTAAGCTGTTGGAGATGGTTTATGAAGAGGTTTAAATTGCTGCTTCATAAATATCAGTTGCAGGCTTGAATGAGCAAACTGGAAACTGTTAGGGGCATTCACACTTTGACAAATCTGCCCCATAGTTATTTATTAAGCAATAGGGAAATAATACAGTTTTCTAACATACATTAGAGACTTTAACTATCTGATTTCAACAGGGGAAATTGTCCAATTCTATTAAAAAGACAGATTTATTGTTTTATTTGTAAATTTGTATTTATGGAAAATGTGGTAAAAGGAAATTGTAGTTCTCTGCATCAAACAAACAAACAAACATAGGAGGCGTCTCAGGGTGTAATACACTCATTTACTTTGAAAAGGAATATCAAGTAAAAGTTCCCACTCACATGTGTGTATACACTCTAGTGCTGAAGTAACGGCGCGGGTCCTCAGAGCTGCCTGGAGAGCTCTCCTCAGGTCTCAGGAACCTCTTTCTGATCTGCTGTGCACCTCAATTCAGGTGGTTCACCGGCTTCCAAAAGGGGAAATAACTGCAGGAACACTGTTATTTCATGTAAGGCAGTAACACTGTTGCTCAAACAGGAGTTGGTTAAAATACATTTATTAAAATAATGCAGCGTGTTTCTCAGCTAAAAGCATAGCCATTTCCCCCGACTTGTTAGATAATTACATTCAAACTCCTGCTTATAAAAGGCGTACTACATAATCAGAGGCCTCTGGACATCAAAGTTATCCCGCGCCCATGATAAAATTACAAGTGTAATATATTATCCTTGAAAAGTTTATAAGAGCCAATCAAATAAAAATAAAAATAATTAATTACCACACTCAATATAGTTTATGTGGTCTTAGCCAAAATATGTAGAATATATATAGAGGCCAATTTAACAAATGTCAGATCAGGTCCGCAAGACATCGCTGAATGCGGCCGCCAGCAGGGGGGTGTCAATCAACCCGATCGTACTCGATCGGGTTGAATTCCGGCGATTTCTGGCCGCCTGCTCAGAGCAAGCGGACAGGGTTATGGATAGGGATGGGCGAATGTTTCGCAACATTCGAACAACGGCACAAATTTTAACACATTCGTTCGTTCGAATCGAATTTTGAATGTTTACATAACATTCTAACATTCGATTTTCGAATGTTTGGTTTCGAATTTTATGATTTTATTCGAAAATATTCTTTTCGAAAAATTCGAATTTAGATTGTAATAGTATTTCTAATGCTTTTTCTTTAAATGTAACGTTCGAATTATGCAATATTCGAATTCGAAAAATTCGAATTTAGATTGTAATAGTATTTCTAATGCTTTTTCTTTAAATGTAATATTCGAATTATGCAATACGTGTATTCGAATTCGAAAAATTCGAATTTAGATTGTAATAGTATTTCTAATGCTTTTTCTTTAAATGTAATATTCGAATTATGCAATATTCTATATGGAAACTTTCGAAATGATATATTTGTATCTATTATGTATCAATTTACTTGATTCCCGTCCTACCACATGAACTATTGAACTTCTGAATAGTATTTGTTAAATAGAATGTTAAATTCAAAATTTCGAATGTGGCCATTCAATATAATTATAAACATTCGAATTCGAAAATGACATGCGAAAACTGTAAATAACATTAGATTTTCGAATTTTTAAGTATATTCATTCTTATCGACATTCGGATTTAGAATTCGAATTTCGGTAATAACATTCGTTCTACATTCGAAATTCGAAAATTTACACATTCGCCCATCCCTAGTTATGGAGCAGCGGTCTTTGTGACCGCTGTTCCTTAACTTGTGTTTCTGGCGAGTCTGAAGACTCACCAAAAACACAAGCCGTCAAGCTCCGTTCGGAGCTTGATAGATTGGCCCCATAGTATGCAATAAAAAGGTATAGCGTAACATAGTGAAGCCTTATAAAAGGTGTGGCCATCATCAATCATCCTATCTGTCTTATAAAAGGCCTACTACCCAATTATGCAGCCTTTTTGAACACGGCTTAGTGTCATCTTCTCATTGGTAGTATATTGGGCTTACACATAACCAACATTATACTAACTAATATGTCCCTTTAAACATCCAGTATTGAGTCTGGAAATCAGTAGCTCGAGCAAAACCATGTAATAAAGCATCCCAGCACTCTGGTGTTAAAATAACATTGTATTAAAAATTCTGCCATACAGCTAAAATGCTGCAGGAAATACAAGCAATTAGCCCACCTGATGAAAGGGCAAATATGCCCTGAAATGTTGCAGCTTTATGGTTGAATGATGAATACATGATTAATTTAACGTAGATTGCAGTATTCCTTACTGTTGTATCCTAAAAGGGACCTGGTGGTCAAAATGATCAGTCCACTCGCTGATTTTTTTTAGACAGATTAAACATTATGTAATCAATCACAATCTATCAGCGATTTGCCCCAAAAATGTTTTTTTGACAAACTTATCATCCTGCTTTTTGAGTGATCACAATATAAAATATAGCCATCTGTTAAAAACCTGTTGGTGAGAACGCCTTTTTAACAGAAAAGGTCCTGAAAGGGTCTTTTCATGTGTTAATTACCTGTTTTCGGGATACAAACAGGAAGGTTACCTGAAACTGACTGGTACAATAGCCCATTCACACCTCTTAAGGTTACAGTAAATATCTTTTGAATTAACCTATCTGTTTAATCTGGAAGAAAAATGCTCATTTAAATATTCAAGATTAACCTATTGCAATCCAAATCCATCCTCATCGCTGCTTAACCATCTGAATTCCATTTGTATATTTTCATGATGGGCATAATGGACATGCAATTGCTCAATCACTATATTGTCACTTTTAATATTTGACAAGTATTGTTTTATTGAAATATTTATATTTATTGTTTGTAAATGCACCATTTTTGGTTTGGCCTGATCTTAAAACAAGATGGATACTCTGGGTTTCTGTTACATGGACCTATGATACCTTCTTATACTGGATTTTAAAGGTACTAAAACTATAAAGCATGAACTTGCGCTCTCACAACATAAATATGTTTCTATCTTTTTGTTTTAACTCTCAAGAATTTGTCATCCAAAATTAACCATTTTTGGCATTTTTAGCCATATTCTAATCCAATTGAAGTAAAAGTGTTTAAATGTGTTAGGCAGCCTCACACACAGTTGTGACGATTCTAGAATATATGGATCTTGTACATTAGCATTTGATAAACATACAAAGAGATACAGTATCTCACACAAGTGAGTACACCCCTCAGTTTTTCATAAATATTTTATTATATCTTTTCATGTGACAACACTGAAGAAATTACACTTTGCTACAATGTAAAGTAGTGAGTGTACAGCCTGTAAAACAGTGTAAATTTGCTGTCCCCTCAAAACAACTCAACACACAGCCATTAATGTCTAAACCATTGCAAACATAAGTGAGTACACCCCTAAGTGGAAATGTCCAAATTGGGCCCAAAGTGTGTGGCCACCATTATTTTCCAGCACTGCCTTAAACCTCTTGGGCATGGAGTTCACCAGAGCTTCACAGGTTGCCACTGGAGTCCTCTTCCACTCCTCCTCAATGACGACATCACAGAGCTGGTGGATGTTAGAGACCTTGTGCTACCCCACCTTCCGTTTGAGGATGCCCCACAGATGCTCAATAGAGTTTAGGTCTGGGGACATGCTTGGCCAGTCCATCACCTTTACCCTCAACTTCTTTAGCAAGGCAGTGGTCGCCTTGAGGTGTGTTTGGGGTTGTGTTATCATGTGGGAATACTACCCTGTGGCCCAGTCTCCAAAGGGAAGGGAGATCATGCTCTGCTTCAGTATGTCACAGTACATGTTGGCATTCATGGTTCCCTCAATGAACTGTAGCTCCCCAGTGCCAGCAGCACTCATGCAGGCCCAGACCATGACACTCCCACAACCATGCTTGACTGTAGGCAAGACACACTTGTCTTTGTACTCCTCATCTGGTTGCCGCCACACACGCTTGACACCATCTGAACCAAAAAAGTTTATCTTGGTCTCAAGTAATCCATGTCCTTAGTCTGCTTGCCTTCAGCAAACTGTTTGCAGGCTTTCTTGTGCATCATCTTTAGAAGAGGCTTCCTACTGGGACGACAGCCATGCAGACCAATTTGATGCAGTGTGCGGCGTATAGTCTTAGCACTGACAGGCTGACCCCCCCACCCCTTTAACCTCTGCAGCAATGCTGGCAGCACTCATACATCGATTTCCCAAAGACAACCTTTGGATATGACGCTGAGCATGTGCACTTAAATTCTTTGGTCGACCAATGACGAGGCCTGTTCTGTGTGGAACCTGTCCTGTGAAACCACTGCATGGTCTTGCCCACCGTGCTGCAGCTCAGTTTCAGGGTCTTGGCAATCTTCTTGTAGCCTAAGCCATCTTTATGTAGAGCAACAATTCTTTTTTTCAGATCCTCAAAAAGTTCTTTGCCATGAGGTGCCATGTTGAACTTTCAGTGACCAGTATGAGAGAGTATGAGAGCGATAACACCACATTTAACACACCTGCTCCCCATTTACACCTGAGACCTCGTAACACCATGACACCGGGGAGGGAAAATGACTAATTGGGCCCAATTTGGACATTTCCACTTAGGGGTGTACTCACTTTTGTTGCCAATGGTTTAGACATTAATGGCTGTGTGTTGATTTATTTTGAGGGGACAGCAAATTTACACTGTTATACAGGCTGTACACTCACTACTTTACATTGTAGCAAAGTGTCATTTCTTCAGTGTTGTCACATGAAAAGATATAATAAAATATTTACAAAAATGTGAAGGGTGTACTCACTTTTGTGAGATAATGTATATACGTATATTACAATCATTTTGCATGTTTTTTGCAGACCAACAAAGAAGTAGACATGTGGAATTCGTTTTGGCTGAATTTAGTTTTCGGCCGAATTTTGGCCGATTTGGAAATTCTAATGAATCTGAATTTCCGAATCGGCAACATAACTAAAATCCTGAAAAATTCCGAAAATAAATAAATCAGTTTCCGAATTTACAGATCCATTCTTTATTCATATTTGGAATTTTTCATTGTTCTAATCTAAACCGCAGTTCCCCGACATCACCGACACTAACTAAATCACTAAAAATAGTTATTAACCCCTAAACCGCCTTTCTCTGACACCGCCGACACTAACTTAACCTATTAACCGCTAAAACCACAGTTCCCCGACATCGCCGACACTAACTAAACCTATTAACCCCTAAACCGCAGTTCCCCAACATCGTCAACACTAACTAAACCTATTAACCCCTAAACCGCTGTTCCCAAACATCGCCAACACTAACTAAACCTATTAACCCCTAAACCGCAGTTACCCGACATTGCCGACACTAACTAAAACACTAAGGCCTAGATTTAGAGTTGGGCGGTAGCCGTGAAAACCAGCGTTAGAGGCTCCTAACGCTGGTTTTGGGCTACCGCCGGTATTTGGAGTCAGTCAGGAAAGGGTCTAACGCTCACTTTCCAGCCGCGACTTTTCCATACCGCAGATCCCCTTACGTCAATTGCGTATCATATCTTTTCAATGGGATCTTTCTAACCCCGGTATTTAGAGTCGTGGCTGAAGTGAGCGTTAGAATTCTAACGACAAAACTCCAGCCGCAGAAAAAAGTCAGTAGTTAAGAGCTTTCTGGGCTAACGCCGGTTTATAAAGCTCTTAACTACTGTGCTCTAAAGTACACTAACACCCATAAACTACCTATGTACCCCTAAACCGAGGCCCCCCCCACATCGCCGCCACTCTATAAAAATTTTTTAACCCCTAATCTTCCGCTCCGTACACTGCCGCCAACTACGTTATCCCTATGTACCCCTAATCTACTGCCCCTAACACCGCCGACCCCTATATTATATTTATTAACCCCTAATCTGCCCCCCACAACGTCGCCTCCACCTGCCTACACTTATTAACCCCTAATCTGCCGAGCGAACCGCACCGCTATTATAATAAAGTTATTAACCCCTAATCCGCCTCACTCCCGCCTCAATAACCCTATAATAAATAGTATTAACCTGTAATCTGCCCTCCCTAACATCGCCGACACCTAACTTCAAGTATTAACCCCTAATCTGCCGATCGGAGCTCACCGCTACTCTAATACATTTTTTAACCCCTAAAGCTAATTTTAACCCTAACCCTAACACCCCCCTAAGTTAAATATAATTTTATTCTAACGAAATAAATTAACTCTTATTAAATAAATTATTCCTATTTAAATCTAAATACTTACCTGTAAAATAAACCCTAATATAGCTACAATATAAATTATAATTATATTATAGCTATTTTAGGATTTATATTTATTTTACAGGCAACTTTGTATTTATTTTAACCAGGTACAATAGCTATTAAATAGTTAAGAACTATTTAATAGCTAAAATAGTTAAAATAATTACAAAATTACCTGTAAAATAAATCCTAACCTAAGTTACAATTAAACCTAACACTACACTATCAATAAATTAATTAAATACAATACCTACAATTATCTACAATTAAACCTAACACTACACTATCAATAAATTAATTAAATACAATATCTACAATTATCTACAATTAAACCTAACACTACACTATCAATAAATTATTTAAATAAAATATCTACAAATAAATACAATGAAATAAACTAAAGTACAAAAATAAAAAAGAACTAAGTTACAAAAAATAAAAAAATATTTACAAACATTAGAAAAATATTACAACAATTTTAAACTAATTACACCTACTCTAAGCCCCCTAATAAAATAACAAAGACCCCCAAAATAAAAAAATGCCCTACCCTATTCTAAATTACAAAAGTTCAAAGCTCTTTTACCTTACCAGCCCTTAAAAGGACCTTTTGTGGGGCATGCCCCAAAGAATTCAGCTCTTTTGCCTGTAAAAAAAAACATACAATACCCCCCCCCCAACATTACAACCCACCACCCACATACCCCTAATCTAACCCAAACCCCCCTTAAATAAACCTAACACTAAGCCCCTGAAGATCTTCCTACCTTATCTTCACCTCGCCGGGTTCACCGATCGATCCAGAAGAGCCTCCGATGTCTTGATCCAAGCCCAAGCGGGGGGCTGAAGATGTCCATGATCCGGCTGAAGTCTTCATCCAAGCGGGAGCTGAAGAGGTCCATGATCCGGCTGAAGTCTTCTATCAACGGCATCTTCAATCTTCTTTCTTCCGGATCCATGTTCATCCCGCCGACGTGGAACATCCATCTTCACCGACGACTTCCCGACGAATGACGGTTCCTTTAAGGGACGTCATCCAAGATGGCGTCCCTCGAATTCCGATTGGCTGATAGGATTCTATCAGCCAATCGGAATTAAGGTAGGAAAATTCTGATTGGCTGATGGAATCAGCCAATCAGAATCAAGTTCAATCCGATTGGCTGATCCGATCAGCCAATCAGATTGAGCTCACATTCTATTGGCTGATCGGAACAGCCAATAGAATGCGAGCTCAATCTGATTGGCTCACATTAGGGGGTTAGATATATAATATAGGTGGCGGCTGTGTAGGGGGCTCACATTAGGGGGTTAGATATATAATATAGGTGTCGGCGGTGTAGGGGGCTCACATTAGGGGTTTAGATATATAATATAGGTGTCGGCGGTGTAGGGGGCTCACAGGGGGTTAGATATATAATATAGGTGTCGGCAGTGAAGGGGGCTCACATTAGGGGGTTAGATATATAATATAGGTGGCGGCGGTGTAGGGGGCTCACATTAGGGGGTTAGATATATAATATAGGTGGCAGCGGTGTAGGGGGCTCACATTAGGGGGTGATACAGTTAATATAGGTGGCGGCGGGGTCCGGGAGCGGCGGTTTAGGGGTTAATATATTTATTGTTAGGAGTGAGAGGGGGGATTGTGGATAGAGGGGTATACGTGTCGGGCTATGTTTGGGAGGCGTGTTAGACAGTAACGGGAGATTTAATACTTTAGTCAGTTTTTGTAGGCGGCGGCAGTTTCTAAAGTGCTGTAAGTCACTGGCGACTCCAGAAATTTGTACTTATGCAGATTTCTGGACATCGCTAGTTTGTCAGACTTACAGCACTTTAGCAACTGCCCGGCGCTGTATATGTGATAGCTCGCTGTGCGAGCTGAAACTACGGGCAGCGCAGGCTTCCATGCTTGCGCCGAAACCTGCGCCGTATATCGGATCGCGCCCCTTACGTTACTAAAAATGAAAAACTTAACATTAGTAAAAATAAAAAAATTAGAATACTAAAAAATTAAAACTACAATTACAAAAATAATAAACACTAAAATTACAAAAAAATAAAAAAAACTGCCATTACAAAAAATAACAAAAGAAATTATCCAAAACAATAAAAATTATTCCTATTCTAATATCCCGTTTTAAAAAAAAAAAAAACACCAGAAAAGAAAAAACCCTAATCTATAATAAACTACCAAGGGCCCTTAGAAGGGCATTTTGTAGGGCATTGCCCTAAAGTTAAAGGGACATCAAACAAGTTGGGATAGAGACAAAATAATATAATATGTACTTTAATTACTTTACCTGCAAAGTTAAACTGCAGTGCCTCACCATTAACCTTTTCTTTTTAGTTTCTGAATTGTAAAGCTCTAACTCCACCCACAAAATTCCTTTTATGGCTGTATCTATATCTATTGTTGTTTTGGTAAAATGCAGAAGTGAATAGGGATTATCTGCTGGAGCATGCCTAGAAGCTGTGAACTCAGTTGAAATACAATGCCTGTGTCTAAACACTGATAAGAGGGGTGGAGTTAGCTGCTCCAGACAGCATAGCTATGTAACTAATTTTGCTTAGTTTTGAAAATTATTTTAAAATACTTCCCAGCAATTTTTAAACAATTTTTTTATGCTATTTTAAATTGATTAGCCCTTGTAGGTTATGCACAGATCTCAACCTGTTTTATGGCACTTTAACATCTCTTTAGCTAAAAAAATTACAACACCCCCTAACATTATAACCCCCCCAAACCCACAAAATAAAAAAACCTAACTAAAAAAATCCTGAAAAGGGCATTTGTATGGGCATTGCCCTTAAAAGGGCATTCAACTCTTGTACTGCTCTTAAAAGGGCATTCAACTCTTGTACTGCTCTTAAAAGGGCATTCAGCTCTTTTTCTGCCCATTAAAATAAAAAAGCCCTAATCTAAAAAAAGAAAACACCCCCCCAAAAAAAAATACCTAACACTAAACCCCAAAATCGGTACTCACAGTTGCTGAAGATCTTCATCCCAGCGGCGAAGCATGTTCATCCAGGCGGCTCCATCTGTATCCTTTGCAGGACTGGCATCTTCTATCTGCATCCCAGTGGAGGCGGAGCAGTTGATAGATGTGCGGAGGCGGAGGTCCAGGTGGAGGTCCTCGCCGCTGAGGACCACCACTGCTGAAGTCCACCGCTGAGGACCACCACTCAGAACCGCCGCTGAGGACCACCGCTGAGGATCCGTGCATCGGGGAAGCCAGCTCTGCACCTTCGCTCCACGTCGCCTTGGCTCCAGATGAAGATAGAAGATAATGGAGCCGTCTGGAAGAAGACCTTCTCCGCCGGACTTCACGAACGGTAACTACCTATTTGGGGCTTAGTTTTAGGATTTTTTTTTTATTTTTAAGATTAGGGATTTAATGGGCTGTAAAAGAGCTGAATGCTCTTTTAAGGGCAATGCCCATATAAATGCCCCTTTAGGGGCAATGAGTGGTTTAGATTTTTTTTAGTGTTAGGTTTTTTTATTTTGCTTTTTTTTTTACTGTTAGGGGAGACAGTATTATTTTAAACATAAAAGAGCTGTTTAACTTAGGGCAATGCCCTACAAAAGGCCATTTTAAGGGCAATTGGTAGTTTAGTTTAGATTAGCGGGGTGTTTTTATTTTGGGGGGCTTTTTTATTTTCATAGGGATTAGGTTTAATTTTTTTTATTTTTGATAATTTTGTTTATTTTTTTCTGTAATTTTAGACTTTTTTATTTTTTGTAATTTTAGATATTTTTTTGTAATTTAATGTTAGGTTTTAATTAAGTCTAACTTAGTAATTGGGTTAATTTAGGGGGTGTTAAGTTAGGGGGCATAGAAATTAAATTATTTATTTGCGTTGGCGGCTTAGGAGTTAATAGGTTAATTAGGTGTATTGCGATGTGGGGTTTTGGCGGTTTAGGGGTTAATAGGTTAATCAGGTTTATTGCGATGTAGGGGTTTGGCGGTTCAGGGGTTAATAGGTTAATTAGGTTTATTGCAATGTGGGGGCTTGGCGGTTTAGAGGTTAATAGGTTAATTAGGTTTATTGTGATGAGGGGGTTGGCGGTTTAGGGGTTAATATTTTAATTATGTCATTTGCGGATTAGGGGTTAATTACGTTATTATTTTGAGAGGTGGGAGTTTGCGGCCTAGGAGTTTGTTAATACTTCGTACTGGAGGTTAGATTTTTTTTGTTATACTTTGTGCGAGCGGTTACATGTTTTTTATTTCTTTCTTGCAGGCGCTTACGTGTTTCTTTGTTATTTCGTGCAGGCGGTTGCATGTTCTTTTTTAAGGCTTCAGGTTTGCTTATGCTGCATCCAGGTGGATTCCAAAAATGTCAGGGTGGTGAAAGAATCCACCAAGGTGGATTCTTTCACCACCCTGCCAAAGGTGGATTCTTTCACCACCCTGACATTTTCGGAATTCACCGGGATGTGGCTTCACTGCATCCAGGTGGATTGCGCAGCCAACATTCCTTTGAGGATGCATGCACAACTGTTGACACCGAGGGAAGCGTTACAAACGTGATCATAGTATAGATATTTATAGATACTGAAAAATATATATTCTATACATTATTTTGACTATATCGGTTTGACTACAAACTTTTTACTTTCAAGTTATAATACATCTGCTACCAAACACACGCAAACAGCTTACTTCTTTCCAAGTTTATACTTGAGTGAGAGCGCTAAATAGCGAGCCACTTGTAATCTAGCCCTATATTGGTGAACATTTCAATTAAGAAAATTATCTAGGGACCTGATGATGTAAAACTGGCAGGCATGGAGAGATTTTGTGCAAAATCTTTGGGGGCTTTTATGAGCATTAAATAATAATGTAGACATCTCTCCTTCACATCTAGAACCATGCCTGGCTAGACAGTTATCAAATCTAAAGTTTACCTTTCTAAAATTATTTTGAGGGACCTGCAGCACTAGCGAGACTTCTTACATAATCTTGCCAGTGCAGAGAGCTTTAGTTCACCGAATACACAAAAAAAATTGTGAAGTAATTTCTGTAGGATTAGTTTAGGGATGGGGAGGAGTATCAATAATAAGCAACTAAAAAAAATTAAATCATTAGAAGATCGTTTGAAACGGTAATTTTCTAGTAGATTGAGAAGTCTTCAAATTTGAAAATAGGTAACTTATCACAGCCCATTGACCTGTGTAAAAAGAACGAGAAGACTAGAATATACCCTCTTGAGTCATAAGAGGAATTTTCCACGGCAAATCTGCTAGGGAAATCAGTATGTCATTCAGATGAACTCTTTCTGAAGCAGCTAAATACGAGGTGAACAGCAGAGAATCCCAGTCCACATTTCACAGCTGAAATTCCCAGATAAAAGTGCAAGCACGGAAGCAAAGGTCTGTGCTCTGAGTTGTCTATCAAATAAGACAAAATTAACATTGTTTATATAAACAAGCACCTTTGTTAATTGTGTGTCCCTGACCTTTGTTAATTGTGTGTCCCTGACCAGGGCTGGCTCAAGACATTGTGCTGCCTGGGTCCCAGATAAAAATGACGCCCCCCCTCCCCCCGACGAAGCCCCGACCCTCCCATACCGCCCCCCCCACACCTATATATATATATACGCACACATATATATATATATATATATATATATATATATATATACACACACACACACATATATATATATATATATATACACACACACATATATATATATATATACTGTATACACACACACACATATATATATATATATATATATATATATATATATATATACTATACACATATATATATATATATATATATATATATATATATATATATGCACACACACACATACACATATATACACATACACTGGCTAATAATGACAACTCCTACAACTGTATTGGTGAAGGACAGGTCTCTATAGCTTGTCTAGTTAAATGCATTAAAAGAAAAAAAAAAAAATAATAATAAAAGATACCATGTAATACAGCATTTAATGCTTTTTTTAGAGAAAATTAACACAACTACATAACCCATCAAATTAATTCCAAGATCTTGGAACCCTAAACAAATTCTCCCAAGAGCAGCTATTTTATCTGCAGTAGATTTATTTATTAAAGTTAGTAATTTTGCATTTTTTAGAAAGCTTTATGTTTCAGTGTTCCAATGAAGGTTCCAACAGTCCACACTTCAGGGCAGGCGCTCCCCACCTACGTCCACCACCGCGCGTGTGTATTAGGCAGGCACTGCTCAACTAGACAGAGCCGCGGTGGCAGAACCAGAGGGGGCGGGGATATATGACCATGACGTCATATCTTTGCTCCCCTCCCTCATAACGGGCGGCGGCGCCTCTGGTCGTCTGGAGTTTGTCTGTCCCGCCCTTGCCCCCTGGGAATCATTCATCTTTACTATGTGAGGTGAGTGAGTGTATTTAACACTTATGCCGCCCATTGACAGAGGGGAATATACATGTTTCACACTTATTTCCAGAGGGGGAAGGTAGGCAGGAGCGACAGTCGGCAGACAGTCAGTGACTATAATAATTATAGTCACCGACTGAACTGCCGCCCCCTGTCAAGTGCCGCCTGGGCCATGGGACCCTGTTGGTCCCATTGATAAGCCCCTGTCCCTGACCACAAAGAACCACCCCTACATATATTTTAAAGCATCACTCTCTTTGTCATGTTTAATACAAAGGAATGAAATCCTTCTAAATAGTTTGGTACTTTATGAAAGAGCTATATATTTATTTTTACTTTTAAGAAATGTAATTGCAGGAGAAAAAAAGATGTATGTTTTACCAGGCATGGGGGCCTATCTATCAAGATCCGAATGGAGCTTGACGCTCCATGTTTCTGGCGAGTCTTCAGAATCGCCAGAAACACAAGTTATGGAGCAGCGGTCTAAAGACCGATGCTCCATAACCCTGTCCACCTGCTCTGATGAGGTGGACAGGAGTCACCGGAATTCAACCCGATCGAATACGATCGGGTTGATTGACACCCCCCTGCTGGCGGCCGATTGGCCGCGAGTCTGCAGGGGCCGGCGTTGCACCAGCAGCTCACAAGAGCTGCTGGTGCAATGCTGAATACAGAGAGCGTATTGCTCTCCGCATTCAGCGATGTCTGTCGGATCTGATCCGCACTGTCAGATCAGGTCCAACAGACATATGATAAATAGGCCTAAATGCGTACTTCATAAACTTAAAGGGACATTAAACACTTTGAGATGGTAATATAAAATGATTAATCGTTTATGTAAAAAAAACTCCACAATGTACTTTCATTATTTATTTTGTCCCCTTTTCCTGTAATTCCATTCTGAAATTGTGAGCTTTTTAGTTCCTGTTAGAAACAGAAGTGCAGAACACTATTATATTCCACACAGCCATTGACTGCACACTCTAATTACCTATTTATAACTGTTCCTAATTGGCCACAACAGAGAAGGTAACCTAAGTTACAATATGGCAGCCCCCATTGTTTTATAGACACTAAAACCTTACACTTATTTTGTCACTATTTAAACAGCTAATGAAACTTTACAAAATACATCTACATGTTATTCTCACACTAATCTTTTCTTTGACTGAATCATTCTATCTAGAATTTATTTAGTGTTTAATGTCCCTTTAATGGGACATTAAACCCAAATTTTTTCTTCAGTGATTCAGATAGAGCATGCAATTTTAAGCAACTTTCTAATTTACTCCTATTATCAATTTTTCTTTGTTCACTTGCTATCTTTATTTGAAAAAGAAGGCATCTAAGCTTCTTTTTTGGTTCATAACTCTGGACAGCACTTTTTTATTGGTGGATGAATTTATCCACCAATCAGCAAGAACAACCCAGGTTGTTCATCAAACATGGGCAGGCATCTAAACATACATTCTTGCATTTCAAAGAAAGATACCAAGAGAATAAAGAAAATTTGATCATAGGAGTAAATTAGAAAGTTGCTTAAAATGTCATGCTCTATCTGAATAACGAAAGAAAAAAAATTAGGTTCAGTGTTCCTTTAATGAATTATGGAGCTCATCTCTGGAGAAACCTTCTGAGTTAGTTATTGAAAAGAAGACACTATGGGGCCCATTTATCAAGCTCCGGAAGGAGCTTGGCCTGTGTTTCTAAAGACCGCTGCTCCATAACCTGTCCACTTGCCCTGAGCAGTCAGACAGGAATCGCCGAAAATCAACCCGATCGAGTATGATTGGGTTGATTGACACCTCCCTGCTGGCGGTCAATTGGCCACGAATCTGCAGGGGGCGTTGCACCAGCAGCTCACAAGAGCTGCTGGTGCAATGCTGAATACCAAGAGCGTATTGCTCTCCGCATTCAGCGAGGTCTGGTGGACCTGATCTGCACTGTTTGATCAGGTCCGCCAGACCTTTGATAAATATCCCCCTATATTCCTCTCCTTTGTCTGCTATCTGAATAAATATCTTAGATAAAGGAGGTTTTCTAAAGCCACAAGGGTAATTTGCTTTAAGAAAACAAACATGAGAACCAGTTTTATGAGAGGAAATACATAGTGCAAAGACAGCAGTTATAGAAGGATGTGACAGCCTCCTGAGGTACTAAAGCAGCCTGTAAACTTTAACAGACAAATACATAAGTGTACTTTGGGTAGCTAAATTAAAGATATAGCTACATTCTTGGATATCCACAGGAGGGGGTAAATACCACTAGGAGTTTTGTTCTAAGCACAAGGCACCACTGGAGTCACTGGTTTGCCTTCATATGTTGGTCATGTTTACAATGATCCTGCTGTACATGTTGCCACAGATATTATTATGTTTGGGGCATTTTTTTTCTTGCCCCTCCCTCTGGAAAAATATTCTGCTCTAAGTTCTATTGCTAAGTGTTATTAAACCACTAAAGTGTAGCAATAATGAGTTTTTAACTATTTAACATTTATACAGAGTGAGAGAGACATGTTATGTAATCAGAGGTTGGGCAACCTATACTAGAAAAAAGTCCATAAGTTACACCGCTGCCACGTACTATTCGAGAGAATCAGTCAGCACAACAAAGAACAAATTTAAGGAAGGATAAAAACACACACCTTACATAGGTTTAGCACTATCTATAACCTATATAGGTATAAGGGCCAATATAGTCAAACAATTGAATGCTCTAATCTGTTAGAACAAGTAATAAAAAAAAAATATGAATCCTAGACTACTGGGCGTTTAACTCCCTCAAAAGGGTTAAACACAAAGTAGTCTAGGGACTTGCAAAGTGCTGCTAGTCCCGAGCTGAAAACGCAGCTGATCCAATTAGCAGCACTAGCTGCATGACTCTGATGTAGAACTAAAAGGCTAAGGTAAACACCAGGTTTCTTCTCCAACAACACCTAAAATTTCCTTGGGTGTATCTAAATAGTAACTAATTGGCACTCATCTGATATAGTTCGATAGGTTAAAAGTTTAATTTACATATAAAAAACATTGAAACAGACAAATCTTAAAACATTTGGTTAAAATCAGAATGGTTATCTTGATCTCTAAGGATCTATATATAACACAGACCTAATTGCTAGTATAGAGTATAATGAGGCTCATGAACTTCTTACCTTTAAATACATTATGATATGGGTGTTCCTACTGGCAAAAAAGGCACCAAACTGGTTAAAAAAAGCGCTAAAATGGTAGGTTCAGTATGAACCAATCAACCGCCAATATCCGCCACACATCCGTTTTCTAAAGCGGAAGTTAACCCTGACCGGAAGTGATATACCGATCCCTTCCGGTTCGTCACTTCCGGTTGTTGCTGGAACCATTTTGGTTTGGGGCATTCTGATAGCGGGTATGGGCAATGGATAGGAACAACAGTTTGCCTTACTACAATCGAAAATAGAAAATAAAGTAAAATAAAATAGAAAATACTGAACCTACCATTTTAGCGTTTTTTTCACCAATTTGGCGCCTTTTTTGCCAGTAGGAACACCCATATCATAATGTATTTAAAGGTAAGAAGTACATGAGCCTCATTATGTCTTGAAAAAGGCCCCATCTAAGGGCAAAAACGCGTAGACAATTGGAAGAGATTTGTGAGGCTCATATACTATCAGGACCAAGGCAGTTTGGGTAAGTCTATCACCAATAGACTTCTTCTCATAAGCCTATTGTTTAGTGTATTTTGGTTTATTTCATAGGTTCTGGATACCATCTGGATCAAGGATCTGGGATTTTATTTTCCATTTTAGACTGTTGGTTTTCTTCTGAACCTTTTGACAATATTTGGAACTTTGGACACTTTCACTTTGGGATATCCCAATCACTATTTAGATATTGGGACTTATTTATGTTGTTTATTGCATTTGTTTCTTTATTGCATTTGTTTCTGTATTTATGTAGGAGATAGAAATCCTATAGATATAGATAAGGATTTATTAGATAATTGGGCTAAGACCACTTAGATAGTTCTATGGTGTAAATTACACTGGGTCATTTACACATTCACTCATTTTTTTATATATATCATTTTGAATTCCATTTGCATTTTTTCTGATCATACCGGTATTTGATCTTGTTGGAAATATATTTTTATTCTTATTTTTATTCTTATTTTTTTCACATATTATCATTTTTTCAAATTTTTTCCACATAGAAAATTGTTTGTATATTTTGACTGTGTATTTTTTCTACAATTTGTTTTCACAATTTTCATTTGATGAGCTTGTGTGTTATCACTATTGTTTTTCCCATAGTTGGGTTACCACTTGCACCCAATCACGTTTAAGCTGATACTATTTGAAATTATACTGATCCTTTTGTTAATCCAATTAAGTTGGCATGATTCGCAATTTGAAATAATTAGATAAACTCACTGATATCCATTAACCAATTGGTTAATATTTAACATTTCCAGTTTGATCTATACTAGCAATTAGGTCTGTGTTATATATAGATCCTTAGAGATCAAGATAACCATTCTGATTTTAACCAAATGTTTTAAGATTTGTCTGTTTCAATGTTTTTTATATGTAAATTAAACTTTTAACCTATCGAACTATATCAGATGAGTGGCAATTAGTTACTATTTAGATACACCCAAGGAAATTTTAGGTGTTGTTGGAGAAGAAACCTGGTGTTTACCTTAGCCTTTTAGGCGCTCCTATACACAATCTTATATTTCAATTCATATAGGACCTTATTAGGGGGTCTGTTTATAGTGTAGCAGGTAAATGATTCAAGGCGCTAGTTGTCTATCCCCAATTCTCTGATGTAGAACTACCTGGAACTAGCTCTGCTAATTTGACCAATAGCGTTTGCTGCGCAGGACCAGCAGTGCTCTGTGTAGTCTAGGGTCAATAGTCTTAAAATTACATGTTCTAACGGATTAAAACATGCATTTATTTATTGTTTTACTATAATGGCCCTTTATGAATCTGCCTTTATTCACCCACAGGAGCTAGGCTGTCAGTAGCAGCTCCTGACCAATCGCACTTAGTCTGAACTTCAAATGAGTAGTAGATTTTTTTTTCTAACAATTTTAAAAGTTATGTATTTTTCCACTCCCCCTGTACCATGTGACAGCTATCAGCCAATCACAAATGCATATACGTACCATGTGACAGCCATCAGCCATTCACAAATGCATACACACTTATTCTTGCACATGCTCAGTAGGAGCTGGTGACTCAAACAGTTTAAATATAAAAAGACTGTGCACATTTTGTTAATGGAAGTACATTGGAAAGTTGTTTAAAATGGCATGCCCTATCTGAATAATAAAATTTTAATTTTGATTGAGTGTCCCTTTAACTTCCTCAGTGAGATTACTAGCCCACATGGTCCTTATACTTGCCCAATAAAATACCAAGTAGCCTATCAAAAACACATGCAAAACTGCAGTCCCATGTGACGTTTTACAATCAGCAAAGGATTATAGGTTTCAGAACACCAGATGGTTATCATCAGTGTTATGTACTGCAGGTACAGGGAGTGCAGAGTTATTAGGGAAGTTGTATTTTTGAGGATTAATTTTATTATTGAACAACAACCATGTTCTCAATGAACCCAAAAAACTCATTAATATCAAAGCTGAATAGTTTTGGAAGTAGTTTTTAGTTTGTTTTTAGTTATAGCTATTTTAGGGGGATATCTGTGTGTGCAGGTGACTATTACTGTGCATAATTATTAGGCAACTTAACAAAAAACAAATATATACCCATTTCAATTATTTATTTTTATCAGTGAAACATTCACAAATATACATTTCTGACATTCAAAAACAAAACAAAAACAAATCAGTGACCAATATAGCCACCTTTCTTTGCAAGGACACTCAAAAGCCTGCCATCCATGGATTCTGTCAGTGTTTTGATCTGTTCAACATCAACATTGCGTGCAGCAGCAACCACAGCCTCCCAGACACTGTTCAGAGAGGTGTACTGTTTTCCCTCCTTGTAAATCTCACATTTGATGATGGACCACAGGTTCTCAATGGGGTTCAGATCAGGTGAACAAGGAGGCCATGTCATTAGATTTTCTTCTTTTATACCCTTTCTTGCCAGCCATGCTGTGGAGTACTTGGACGCGTGTGATGGAGCATTGTCCTGCATGAAAATCATGTTTTTCTTGAAGGATGCAGACTTCTTCCTGTACCACTGCTTGAAGAAGGTGTCTTCCAGAAACTGGCAGTAGGACTGGGAGTTGAGCTTGACTCCATCCTCAACCCGAAAAGGCCCCACAAGCTCATCTTTAATGATACCAGCCCAAACCAGTACTCCACATCCACCTTGCTGGCGTCTGAGTCAGACTGGAGCTCTCTGCCCTTTACCAATCCAGCCACGGGCCCATCCATCTGGCCCATCAAGACTCACTCTCATTTCATCAGTCCATAAAACCTTAGAAAAATCAGTCTTGAGATATTTCTTGGCCCAGTCTTGATGTTTCAGCTTGTGTGTCTTGTTCAGTGGTGGTCGTCTTTCAGCCTTTCTTACCTTGGCCATGTCTCTGAGTATTGCACACCTTGTGCTTTTGGGCACTCCAGTGATGTTGCAGCTCTGAAATATGGCCAAATTGGTGGCAAGTGGCATCTTGGCAGCTGCACGCTTGACTTTTCTCAGTTCATGGGCAGTTATTTTGCGCCTTGGTTTTTCCACACGCTTCTTGCGACCCTGTTGACTATTTTGAATGAAACGCTTGATTGTTCGATGATCACGCTTCAGAAGCTTTGCAATTTTAAGAGTGCTGCATCCCTCTGCAAGATATCTCACTATTTTTGACTTTTCTGAGCCTGTCAAGTCCTTCTTTTGACCCATTTTGCCAAAGGAAAGGAAGTTGCCTAATAATTATGCACACCTGATATAGGGTGTTGATGTCATTAGACCACACCCCTTCTCATTACAGAGATGCACATCACCTAATATGCTTAATTGGTAGTAGGCTTTTGAGCCTATACAGCTTGGAGTAAGACAACATGCATAAAGAGGATGATGTGGTCAAAATACTCATTTGCCTAATAATTCTGCACTCCCTGTAGATTGAGAAAGACTGGCAGGAAGAAAAGGCTTTAAGACTTGGCTTTAAAGGGACATGAAACCCAAAAAAATTCTTTCATGGTTTAGATAGAGAATACAATTTTAAAAAAGTTTCCAATTTACTTCTTTGATCCAATGTGCTTCGTTCTCATGTTATTCTTTGTTGAATAGATGTCTAGATAGGTAGGGTGCTTATCTGGAGCACTACATGACAGGAAATAGTGCTGCCATCTAGTGCTCTTGCTATTGTGTAACATTGTTGCAAAACTGCTGCCATATAGTACGGCAGACACATACACACTTCTTTGTTTACCTTCCTGCTTTTCAACAAAGGATAAGAAGAAAACAAAAACAATTGAATAATAGAAATAAATTGAAAAGTTGTTTAAAATCGTATGTTATATCTGAATCATGGACCAAAATGTGTGGGTTTGTAACCTTGATAACAAATGTGAAATCTCTTTTGAAGAATTGGGGATAAATCTTTTACTTGAAAAGCAGTAGAGATGGTGGTAGTTGGAGGGGGTGGCTGGATCAAGTGAAAGTTTTTTAAAGGGATACTAACCCCAATTTTTTTTGTTCATGATTCGGATAGAGCATGCATTTTTAAGCAACTTTCTAATTTACTCCTATTATCAATTTTTCTTTGTTCTTGTGTTATCTTGATTTGAAAAAGCAGTAATGAAAGGTTAGGAGCCGGCCCATTTTTAGTTCAGCACCAGGGTAGCGCTTGCTGATTGGTTTGCTACATTTAGCCACAAATCAGCAAGTGCTACCAAGGTGCTGAACAAAAATGGGCTGGTTTTAAAGCTTACAGTACTGCTTTTTCAAATCAAGATAGCATGAGAACAAATAAAAATTGATAATAGGAGAAAATTAGAAAGTTGCTTAAAATCTCATGCTCTATCTGAATCATGAAAGAAAAAAAATGGGTTTAGTATCCCTTTAAGGACTGTGAATGTTTATGGAATTATGTAAATGTGCTAGTTTTAAGAAAGATACCAACAATGTTTGTAAAGGTTTGGTGTAAGTGTAGATGTGAAAACGATAAAGAGTTGTGAGGGAATAGAATAAAGTTGGTTGGTGGCAACATGAAAGATGCCTCAATTTCTGTCACAAGTTAAAAAGAACAGAGTGTGTAGGTAAAGTTGGGTCTTTCTTTGAAGTGTGTAGTCTTCTATGTGATGAGATCTCACATCTAATACAGTCTATGTTAAAGTGATGGTAAACTTACACTTATACAATATAAAAGTATGTCAGCAATGCAGGGGATCTGTATCAACACAATCTTAAAGTGAATGTAAACTCACCGTCACCTCTCATCCTCATGTTGTGAATTTCGCAAAATAAAGGCTAGTTTAATTCATAATTTTTTTATAAATGCATAACAAATACAAATATAAAGGTATTTATCGATATTATTCTTACTTTATTCCTCCGCCCGCCATCTTGTCCCGCATTTCTCAGGTGATTGACCGTTCCTTAAACAAATAATCGATTGCACCCTGTGGCGTCCAGCCCCTTTTTTTCTACGTCACGCGATGTAACTGCGCATGCGTTCCCTGCAGATTCGTGATTGACAAGCAATGAGATCGCAATAATATTTTTGCCACGCATGCGCAATGTAATTTTCTTTGCGGATAACGATTCTCAATGGATCAGGGAACGCATGCGCATATTAGACATTGATTTAAAACGCATGCGCAAATGGAGTTCTCATTGTGAAGGGGGTTTCAGGACTACGTAATAGAGCAGGCGGGACAGCTCTATATGCAATGTTGTCTTAATACAGGAAGTCCAGGATGGGAGGAATTATCCTTCAAAACGGAGATAAGTTCTTATATAAATTATAATATGACAAAAATAATTTTTATGAATAAAAACATTGCGGTTTCAATGAGAAGTTTATTGAGAATTGGTAGTGTAGATTAAAAAGCTTAAAATTTACATTCACTTTAAAACACTGTATTACCTTCAAAAAATTATTTTTATTGTAAGTATTTGAAATCCCTCCCTGGCTGCCTTTCATGCAATTTCTTTTTTTGAGAAACTTGACAGGCAGGTGGTGCAGCCAATAAAAAATGGACCACCTGCACTATGTCTTTCTATAGCAGCTTGCTCTTGCCCTGCAAATGGGCACTTTTTATCAGTATTTGATGCATAATGGGTCAGATTCAATAAAGAACAACTGAAAAATGAGCTGGCTTGGTAACATTCATAAAGAAAAAAAATGCCTTGAAAAATTTGAGGTTAACTTAGGGGCATTTATTGTGTTTATGAAGTAGAAGGGGGCGAATAATCACTTGATTTCTTTTGTCACTTCATCTTTTGTTTTTAGCCTAACCACATAGGCGTGCAGCACAGGATGTGCCAGGTGTTCCTGGGTACACCCTAATCACCCCCATGCATATAGGACCCTCCTTAAAATGCACAGCCGCTGCGTGACATAATTAGCACTAAGGTTAGCATGGGGTGGGGGCCTGAAGGAGGATAAGGGGTATGAACATCAAAGGGGGATTAGAAAAGGGGCATGCAAGGAGGGAGAGAGAAGGGGCATGGAAGGGGGTGAGAGAGGGGGCATGAGAGGGGGAGAGAGAGAATGGGCATGAAAAGAGGAGAGAGAGGGGGCATGGAAGGGGTAGACAGAGGGGGCATGGGAGAGGACAGAGAAGCTGTATAGGCATGGGAGGGTGAGAGAGAATGGGCATGAAAGGGGGAGAGAGAGGGGGCATGGGAGAGGAGATAGAAGGGGTATGGGCATGGGAGAGGGGAGAGAGAGAATGGGCATGGGAGAGGGGAGAGAGAGAATGGGCATGGAAAGGGGCGAGAGAGAGGGGGCATGGGTATGGGAGTTGGGTGAGTGTGTATGTGTATATATGTGTTTATAATCAGCGTGCGTGAGTGTGTAAGTGTGTAAATATATATGAGTGAGTACATGAGTACACTCAGTTGGTGCACACTCTAATGCAGTCTGCCACACACGCCTATGCCTAACCATAAAGTTTTTTTTAATTCATTGTTACCATTTAAGGGCCAGATTGCAGGTGGAGCAGTATTTAACGCTCCCGTTCGTGTGCTAATTCGTGTAACTGTATTCTCTAATGTATTTTTGATCTGTTTTTTGACACTTTTTTGTTTTGAGAAATAGTTAACCAGAGCTCTGAGGACGCGATATCCCGATGTGCGTTAACCTAAATTGCGCTCAAGTGATAAAAATTGTAATATGAACGATAAATCGATGTGTGCAAACACCCGTGATAAAACCCTTTTTATTGTGTGTAACTTTTAGCGCTCCACTCATAATCTTGCACTAAATTAATTATCTCTCATGTGGTATTTGCTAATAACACGTAAATCTGCATTATACAATGAATACAACTCATATTTTATTTGCAAACATTATTACTAGAAATGAACTTTATAATGTTGATTTATATCTTATTTTGGAATTCAGAACATTGGAAAACAAGTTGAAATATATGCAGCCTTTTATATGTAAAATGTATCTTATAGCCCTGGCAAGTAGGTAGAACAAGACACCTCCTGTGCATGTTTATCATTTTCTTGCAGGTCAGAGTGAAATCCATTTGAAAGCTGCCGAGGTTGGTTCAAAAAAACAATCTATTGACTTTTATATCAAACAGACTCTAATATTTGAAATAGATATATATATTTTAAATATATTGTGGTGTGGGGGGATGCTAATACTAGTGTTCCAACAAGATCAGCCCATTTAAGAAATTAAAGGGATATGGAAGCAAAAAATGTTTTTATGGTTCAGACAGAGCATAACATTTTTTAAAAAAAACTTTCCGATTTACTGTTATTAAATTTGCTTCCTTCCCAAGATATTCTATGTTAAAGAGATACCTAGGTAGGCATCTGGAGCACTACTTGGTAGGAAATAGTGCTACCATCTAGTGCTCTTTCAAATGGATAACAATCTTGCAAAACTGCTGCCATATAGTGCTCCTGCAAATGGGCTCCAAAGAATATGTGCCTGCTTTTCAACAAAAGATACAAAAAGAACTAAGAAAAGTTAATAATAGAAGTAAAATAGAAATTTATTTGCATGCTCTATCTGAATCATGAAAGAAAAATGTTGGGTTTCATATCCCTTTAAGTCAAATGAAGTGTAATCAATTGCACTGCACATAAAATGACATACATAAGAATTGTTTAGGACAAATCATTAGTCCTGAAATATTGTTTTGTTTTTTGTTTTGTCAAAGATTAGTTTTTGAAGTTATTTGTTTTGGCTACATTTGACAACATTATTCATTTGTTAATAGAAATGTGTTAATCTCTTATTTCCAAAGGGGAATATCTTCAAAACAGCTGAACAGTGAATACAACTTAAATAAAGTTAACGTAGTAAGTAGCACCACTGCTACAAGCCAGTAGCAGTGCAAAAAAGGATTATTTGTAACTAAATGTATTTTTATGGGGTCAGGATTGGTCAAATACAATTGTGAAGCTTACATACATGTTGGCTGACATATGAATCAAACTGACAATGAAATTGCTGTATGTAGTTATTGAATAGTGCAAATTTTAACTTCTGAAACCTTTCCCACCTGCAAAAAAAGCCTTTCTTGTCTTTAGAGTAACAGTTTTCATTTCATGAATGAAGGAAATGATTTTTTACTGCATGATCATTCATTCCTTTGTTTACTGATTAAAGGGATATGAAACCCAAGATTTTTCTTTCATGATTCAGATAGAGCTTGCTATTGACTTCTATTATCAAACCCTCTTTGTTCTTTCTGCTATCGTTTGTTGAAAAGCAGAGACTTAAGCTCAGGAGCGTGCACGTGTCTGGAGCACTATATCGCAGCAGTTGTCCAAGAATGTTATCCATTTGCAAGAGCGCTAGATGGCAGCACTATTTCCTGCCATGTACTGCTCCAGACAACAATGGAAACTTTTTTTTTTAAAATTGTATGCTCTATTTGATTCACAAAATATATATTTTAGGTTTTTTTTTTTTTTTTTTATAAGTCTTTATTTATATCCAACAAAATACACTGACAGTCAATGGCAAGGAAAAGAGAGAAAAAAAAACAAAAATCAAACAAGAACAATCCACTTGGTTTTCAAGTAAATACATTTTAGATAATGGAGCAATAATTGGACGTCATAATAACAGGCATAAAATAGACATGATCATTAAAAAGAAAAAGAAAAAATGACTGTATAACATTGATTAACTAAGGCTTGCCCCAGAATATAATAGTTTTCCTTCATTACAATAATACTTAATTCTTTGTTGGATGATTTTATATTAATTTTACCCAGACATAACTAACAGCACATTGTAGAACAAACAAAAAAACAAAAAAAAAGAAAAAAAAAAAAAAAAAAAAAAAAAAAAAAAACAGCACAAGACACCAACAAAACAAAACAAAAAAAAAAACAAAAAACAAAAAACAAAAAAAAAAAACAAAAAAAAAAAAAAAAGGGACCCTACCCGCAACTCTTCAAACCCCCGTCACCACCTCCCTAGGAGGACTAGTTCAGTATTACGTAAAAGATATATCAAACATTCCCTTTCCGCAGGGGGAAATGTTTTAATAAATGCTGACCATTTTAAAAAAAACCTGGAGATATCATTGTCGTTATCAATATTAACATTATGTTGTTCGAGAACACATTGCTTTTTTAAGCAATTTTTAATTTCAGATATACTGGGACCAGAGTTCATTTTCCATTTTTTAAAAATCAGATATCGAACAGCCAGTATAGTTATATTAATCAGTTTAGTATTAAGCTGCTTATCTTCTGGATTAGAAAAAAGAAAAACTACATTCAGATCTGTCAGACTTATCGAGGGGAGACCCAGTATTCTACAGAGCCAAAACTGAACTTTAGACCAGATATTCCTAATTTTTGGACACGTCCATAACATGTGCAAGAGATCTGCAGAAGGAAGTGAACATTTAGGACAGATAGTGAAATTAGATTTCCCACATCTTGTTCCCTTTTCTGGTGTAAAATATGTCCTATGTAGCAACTTGACATGTGATTCTCTCCATGTAGACGAGAGAGTTGTCCGAGCAACCTCTTGGATTGAGGTAGAAGGTATTTTAGAATCAACTTCTCTATCCAGGAGTTTAGCCCAGTTACCCGCAATCTTATCAAGATTGATTGTACCTCTGTCCGATACCAGTAACCTATAGCATGGGGAGATTGACGTAATTCCGTTCTTTACCAAGATAAGCCACCTGTCCAGCTGCACTAAAGACCAGTTCCAGCCGAACTCATTCACTAACTTCATGGCGTAGTGTCTGGCTTGAAGGTAAGCATAAAAATTACTATGTGGAAGATTGAATTTCAATCTTAATGCATCAAATGATTGTATGCAGCCTTCTTCTATATCAAGCAGCTGGGAAACGTCATTAAGCCCTCGAGTATTCCATTTTAAAAAAATTAAAGAGGGTGAACCATCCTGAAATTGTGGATTCCCTACAAATGGCAAGTATCGGGATACATGATATTCTATTACCAGCAGATTACATACCTTTTTCCAAGCAAGAATTATGTTGTGTATTGTTTTATATCTTCTAATATGGGACGGAATATTGGGCGTGTCCATATGTATAAGTGCCGCCGGTACAAAAGGATACATGATGCTAGTCTCGAGATCAATATTTGTAACATAGTTGCGCTGAAATAACCAGTCCGCTACAATGCGAATTAGAAAAGCATAATTATATGCCTTTAAATCAGGTAGAGCCAGACCCCCAGCTCCAATTGGGAAAGAAAGTTTTGCCAGTGACATTCTGGGCTTCCTGTCCTGCCATAAGAAGGCTCGAAGAGATGAATTAAATAAGGTAATATCCTTTTTCTTCAGTAATACAGGAGTGTTCTGTAGAACATACAATATTTTAGGTAGTAGAATCATTTTATATACTGCTATGCGCCCAGATAATGACAGAGGCAAGTTCTGCCAGTTCTTGAGAGCTGCTCTAACCTTGTTTAAAACAGGAGGGATATTCAGCGCATACCAGGTATCGGGGTTACTAGATATATTTATACCCAGGTATTTAAACGAGTCCTTTACTATAGAAAAAGGTATGTTTATAGGAGAGTCATTTGTCTGCCTAACCCAAAGAAATTCGGATTTACTTATGTTTACCCTATACCCTGAAAAGGATCCAAACTGTTGTATAATGGCCATCAAAATTGGTAAATTCCTACGGATATTAGCTAAATACAGAAGAATATCATCCGCATATAATGCTATTCTTACTTCACGTCCAGCGACTACAATCCCCTCAAGCCTCTGTCTTATCATTAGTGCAAGAGGTTCAATAGCGATGTTGAAAAGGAGCGGGGACAGGGGACACCCCTGCCTCGTTCCCCTCTGAAGAGTTATCTCTGGGGACAGCTGGCCATTAACTATTAGTCTGGTAGAAGCCGTATGATATAGTTTATCTATAAAATTCGTGAAATTGCCTTTAAACCCAAACTTCTCTAAAGATATTAAAAGATGATCGTGATGGATTGAATCAAAGGCCTTTTCGGCGTCTATGGCTAATATTGCCAAATCCGCTTCATTTACTCCTCCCCTTTGGTCGGAGATCGTAGTATTGAAAAAAAAGTCTAAGGTTAACAAAAGTTCTCTTATCTTGGCGGCAGAATTCCTATTCTTCATAAACCCGGCCTGATCTGAATTGATAATAGAAGGGAGAAGGGACTGCAGCCGCTGTGCAAGGATTGTAGTTAACAATTTATAATCCGTATTCATGAGGGCGATTGGCCTATAAGATTCTATTGCTTTTGGATCTTTTCCCTTCTTTAAAATCAGGGACGTAAATGATGCGGTAAAGCTAGATGTAGGAGCATTGCCCTCTATATATATATGATTAAATAATGTAGTTAAGTACGGTGTTATAATATCTGGTATCGATCTATAGAATTCATTAGGTATTGCATCCGGTCCCGATGCTTTATTATATCCCAACTTACTAATAGCTTTAGCCACTTCTGCTTCAGTAATAGGAGATTCAAGATCTTCCGTTAACGATGCTATTAATGATGGAAACGTGATGCCTGACCAAAACCTCTGACGTTCCAAGGTATCAGTTGGTTTAGCCGAATAAATAGATTGATAATAATCAAAAACAATTTGCATAAGGTCCTGTGGAGAGCTGGCTATTTGCCCCTTTCTATAGAGACCGTCAATTAACTGGGATCCTAAATCTTGCTTAACTAATCTAGCTAGAAGTTTACCCGTCTTATTCCCGTACTTATAGAATTTTGCAGAAAAACGTATATCCTTTTGGGTGGCTTTATATATCAACAATGAGTCTCTCGCCTCTAATGCAGTAGTGTATTTGGCCCACTTCTGGGGTGTCTTTTCCAGTAAGTATAGATTATAAGAATTTGTGACTGCCTGAAGCAGTTCATTCTCACGCTTTTTAAGACTCTTTGTACGCCTAATAGTGTAAGCAAGAATCTCCCCTCTCATCACTGCTTTAGCCGTTTCCCAAAACAAAGACGGCCGACTCCTGGCCTCTACATTAAACATAGCGAAATCCGCAAATTTGGTTTCCAAAAAATTTCTAAACTTAACATCAGAAGACAAAAACTTAGGATAGAAGAAGCGATTATTGGCCTGCAAAAATGTGCCGATTTGAGATTCAAAACAAATTGGGGCATGATCAGATACCGTTATAGGCAATATTTGAGCTGATACTTTGGATTTACATAGTCTTTCATCAATCAAAAATAAGTCAATCCGGGACAATGACTTATGTGCCTTTGACAGACACGTAAAGTCCCGCGTATCTGGATTTTGGAGTCTCCAAATGTCCCTTACTCTCAAGTTAGAAAAGATCCTAGAAAACAACTTTGACTCAAGATTATCCCTTTTGGTTTTTTTAGAGAATTCCTGCTGCCTCATTCTATCTAATGGATACTGCGGAGCCATGTTAAAATCGCCAGCTAAAATGAGGAAGCCTTCTGCAGATGTCATAAGCTTGGCCTGCAACGCATCCCAGAAAGACAAATCAAAAACGTTTGGGGCATATACATTACATAACGTATACAAACAACCAGCAATCTTAATTTTCAAAATAATATATCTCCCCTCTTTATCTGACTGACTCTGAATTATCTCGTAATTAAATTTTTTCCCCAAGAGAATAGCAACTCCACCTTTGCGACTACAACTAGGTGAAAAAAAGACCTCTTTTACCCATGCAGATTTGAGTTTGAGGATTTCTTGTGTTTTCAAGTGTGTTTCCTGTAAAAAAGCAATAGAAGCGCCTATTTTCTTAAGGTAAGAAATAATCGTTTTTCTCTTAATAGGGGAAGTAAGGCCTCCTATATTCCAGGAAACAAATTTAATCCCATTCATTTTATATAAACTCTACAACCCAAGACGGGAGGCGGTAGCGGGGGAGGAAGAGAGAAGAAGGAGAGAAAAAAAAAAAAAAAAACAAAAAAAAAAAACAAAAAAAAAAAAAAAAAAAACAAAAAAAAAACCCAAAAAACAAAAAAAACCCAAAAAACAAAAAACAGACAAGACAAAACCCAGACGTTTGGAGCGTCTGGTACCCTAATCTGAAAGGAACCCAACCTGGTAATACCCCAATGGATCCATTCATGCTCAAAAAAAAACAATCTATTGAGCTATGTTATTTTTGGACAAAAAGGCCTCTGCCGCTTTGGCAGACTCAAAAAAATATGAGGTGTTATCATAGACCAGTCGAAGCTTAGCAGGATGAACAATTGTTGCACGCAATCCTTGCTGTATCAGTTTGGTGCAAACCGGTGCCAGCTCTTTTCTTTTAAAAGCAGTATCTGCGGCATAATCCTGGAACAACAATATTTTTGTCCCTTCCAGGAGTATGGGCTGACTCTTTCGAAAAGCTTGCAAAAACATCAATTTGTCTTGATAATTCAAAAATTTGGCTAGGATTGGTCTTGGCCTCACATTGTTTCTTGAAGAGGATACTGGTCCTAACCTATGTACTCGTTCTATGACAATATCCTGATATGTCTCAGGGATATTCAGCAGTGTTGGAAGTGTTTTAGTGATCAGTTTAGTTAAATCTTCAAATTGCTTCCCCTCGGGAACCCCTATAATTCTTAAGTTATTTCGTCTAGCCCGGTTTTCCAGATCTTCTACTTTGTTTTGTAATTTAACCAGGGCTAAGGAAGTAACTTCTAACTTAGTGTTTTGGGCTATGGTAAGATCTTCAAGATCCGATACTCTTTGTTCTACCTCAGAAAATCTCTCTGAGAATTGTTTAATCTCTGAGCTTAGCTGGGCAATTTCGTACTTTATCTCAGTTTTAAGTGACTCAAACTTAGGTGCAAGGGCCATAGATATATCTGAAACTAGGGTCTGTAGGTCAATGGACTCATGAGCACTAAGGGAGTCACGTGGGGCCAGCTGTATCTCGCCAGCCGTCTCAATGCTAGGCTTAGTTCCGATCAGCCAATAGAATGCGAGCTCAATCTGATTGGCTGATTGGATCAGCCAATCGGATTGAACTATATTCTGATTGGCTGATTCCATCAGCCAATCAGAAAATTCCTACCTTAATTCCGATTGGCTGATAGAATCCTATCAGCCAATCGGAATTCGAGGGACGCCATCTTGGATGACGTCCCTTAAAGGAACCGTCATTCGTCGTCTAGTCGTCGGAAGAAGAGGATGGATCCGCGCTGGAGGTCTTCAAGATGGAGCCGGTCGTCATCGGATGGAAGAAGATAGAAGATGCCGCTTGGAGAAGATGTTTGCCGGTCCGGATGTCCTCTTCTTGCCGGATAGGAGGAAGACTTTGGACCCTCTTCTGGACTTCTTCAGTGGATGTCTAGCCCCCGCTTGGGTTGGATGAAGATCTTGGAGCCAGGACGGATCGGTGAACCTGGCATGGTGAAGACAAGGTAGGAAGATCATCAGGGGGGTAGTGTTAGGTTTATTTAAGGGGGGTTTGGGTTAGATTAGGGGTATGTGGGTGGTGGGTTGTAATGTTGGGGGGGGGTATTGTATGTTTTTTTTTACAGGCAAAAGAGCTGAAATTCTTGGGGCATGCCCCGCAAAGGGCCCTGTTCAGGGCTGGTAAGGTAAAAGAGCTTGTAATATTTGTATTTTAGAATAGGGTAGGGAATTTTTTATTTTGGGGGGCTTTGTTATTTTATTAGGGGGCTTAGAGTAGGTGTAATTAGTTTAAAATTGTTGTAATATTTTTCTTATGTTTGTAAATATTTTATTATTTTCTGTAACTTAGTTCTTTTTTATTTTTTGTACTTTAGATAGTTTATTTAATTTTATTTATTTGTAGCAATTGTGTTTAATTAATTTATTGATAGTGTAGTGTTAGGTTAATTGTAGGTAATTGTAGGTAGTTTATTTAATTATTTTATTGATAGGGTAGTGTTAGGTTTAATTATATCTTAGGTTAGGATTTATTTTACAGGTAAATTTGTTATTATTTTAACTAGGTAACTATTAAATAGTTCTTAACTATTTAATAGCTATTGTACCTGGTTAAAATAATTACAAAGTTGCCTGTAAAATAAATATTAATCCTAAAATAGCTATAATATAATTATAATTTATATTGTAGCTATATTAGGATGTATTTTACAGGTAAGTATTTAGCTTTAAATAGGAATTATTTATTTAATAAGAGTTAATTTATTTCGTTAGATAAAAATTATATTTAACTTAGGGGGGTGTTAGTGTTAGGGTTAGACTTAGCTTTAGGGGTTAATACATTTATTAGAATAGCGGTGAGCTCCGGTCGGCAGATTAGGGGTTAATAATTGAAGGTAGGTGTCGGCGATGTTAGGGAGGGCAGATTAGGGGTTAATACTATTTATGATAGGGTTAGTGAGGCGGATTAGGGGTTAATAACTTTATTATAGTAGCGCTCAGGTCCGCTCGGCAGATTAGGGGTTAATAAGTGTAGGTAGGTGTCGGCGACGTTGAGGGGGCAGATTAGGGGTTAATAAATATAACATAGGGGTCGGCGATGTTAGGGGTAGCAGATTAGGGGTACATAGGGATAACGTAGGTGGCGGCGATTTGCGGTCGGAAGATTAGGGGTTAATTATTTTAAGTAGCTTGCGGCGACGTTGTGGGGGGCAAGTTAGGGGTTAATAGATATAATACAGGGGTCGGCGGTGTTAGGGGCAGCAGATTAGGGGTACATAAGTATAACGTAGGTGGCGGTCGGCAGATTAGGGGTTAAAAATTTTAATCGAGTGGCGGCGATGTGGGGGGACCTCGGTTTAGGGGTACATAGGTAGTTTATGGGTGTTAGTGTACTTTAGGGTACAGTAGTTAAGAGCTTTATAAACCGGCGTTAGCCAGAAAGCTCTTAACTCCTGCTATTTTCAGGCGGCTGGAGTTTTGTCGTTAGAGCTCTAACGCTCACTGCAGAAACGACTCTAAATACCGGCGTTAGGAAGATCCCATTGAAAAGATAGGCTACGCAAATGGCGTAGGGGGATCTGCGGTATGGAAAAGTCGCGGCTGTAAAGTGAGCGTTAGACCCTTTAATCACTGACTCCAAATACCAGCGGGCGGCCAAAACCAGCGTTAGGAGCCTCTAACGCTGGTTTTGACGGCTACCGCCGAACTCTAAATCTAGGCCTTCTTTTCCCCATAGACTTCAATAGAGTGCGCTGAAAAAAAACATACAAAAAAAATAATAACACTTATTGCTTGTATGGTAGCCCACCCGCTTTAACTAAGTGCGCTCAATCCGTTGTGAGTTATGAATATTTTACATTCCAATGTTCTTTACATAGAAGAAAACATTCTTTTTATTTTTAAATTCATATATATATATATATATATATATATAATTGTATATTTTTGTAAATATATATCTATACCTATATCTCTATATGAATATATATATATATATATATAGATATTCAGTTTGTAAGTGCATGCACTCTCACCATCACTCTTCAGCTGCCAGGGTGCTATAAAAAATATCCATAGATCCAATAATAAATAAGCACTCGCTGGACTTTGGCCAACTGTGTGAAAAAATATATTTATTGTGACGTTTCGGGACAACAAACAGTCCCTTCCTCTGACAAACAACAATACAAACTGACAAAAAATTAAAGGTGAATAGAACCCTCCCCTGATTATTGATCCAATCAGTGCACATATTGTATAAAGACAGGAGAAACAAACCCCCTGATAGGATAATCATGTAGAAAAAAGCAACCTGATAGGCTGAAGCCAAAGTGTTAATGGTGCAGCGTGAAATAACTAAAAGTGACTAAAAATTTCTTATTACTTTTAGTCACTTTTAGTTATTTCACGCTGAACCATTAACACTTTGGCTTCAGCCTATCAGGTTGCTTTTTTCTACATGATTATCCTATCAGGGGGTTTGTTTCTCCTGTCTTTATACAATATGTGCACTGATTGGATCAATAATCAGGGGAGGGTTCTATTCACCTTTAAATTTTTGTCAGTTTGTATTGTTGTTTGTCAGAGGAAGGGACTGTTTGTTGTCACGAAACGTCACAATAAATATATTTTTTCACACAGTTGGCCAAAGTCCAGCGAGTGCTTATTTATTATTGGATCTATATATATATATATATATATATATATATATATATATATATATATATATATATATATATATATATATATATATATATATATATATATATATATATACACTATATATACAGAAATATATAGGAATAAAGAAGAGGCACTAACAGGGCTTAATGAGCAAATTTTTTATTATTAATTTATCTTCAATAAAGATGCAGTCAACGTTTTGGTCCTCACAGGGAGCTTTTTCAAGACTGTTTTCTAATAAAAAGGTACATAAGTAAAAACACAGTTAATACCCTTAGATGTTAGATAACACACAGTAGGGCAAAAAAAATCACAAAAAATGAATAAATATAAATAAATACTGTATATATATATATATATATATATATATATATATATATATATATATATATATATATATATATGCTATATATATGTGTATGTATATATGTGTACATATGTATGTATATACATATATAAATACATAAATACACATGTATACACACACATATATATATATTTATATTTACCCCCTTCTAAAATATTTTATTTACTATTTATATAAATCGTTTTTATTTGTGTATATATGAGTGTAAAAATTTGTTAATGTATTCATGCTGTGTTTAGTGCACCTTTTATTTTAGCCTGAACTCTTTATGCAAGTTCTTCAACCCGACATGATACGTGTTTACTTTAATCTTGTAATACACTCGTAGGTTAGCTCGGTCACACTATTTCAATATTGCTACCGCAGTAATGTTAGCGTGCCACTTGTAAACTAGCCCTATATCAGGGAGCAGGGCTTCCCTGTGTGCAGGAGGAGAAACCCTATGGCAAGAAGCACACAAATCCAAAGCAAGGTACAGGCAAGAAAGCAGACTCTGGACGCAAACCTGGGAAGGCCTGTCAGCATGCACCTTGGCCGCAGCATGGAGATTGCCAACAGGTTCCCAGGAACGCCCCTCTGGACCATACCCTTTCCAATGGACAAGATATTCTGGACGACCCCGTCTCTTATGAGAGTCTAGAATGTCCTGGACTTTGCACTTTTCATTGTTATTTACCAGAATAGGAGGAGGAGTTCCTAATAAAACTCCGGTAGAAATTGGCAAAGCCAATTAATTGCTTAACCATACATTTGTTTTGAGGTACAGGCTACTCGAGAATGGCCTTAATCTTTTTTGGATCCATCTTAATTTGTCCAGGTGAAAGAACATACCCAAGAAATTCAATGGATGAGACCTCAAACATGCTTTTCTCAAGTTTAGCGTACAATTTGTGGAATCGGAAACGCTGTAGGACGATTTTCACATGTTTCTCATGTTCAGCAAGCAAAATATATATAGAAATAGAAAATATCAAGATGTCGTCCAGATAAACGACCAGGAAAGTATAAAGAGGGTCTCTGAAGACATTGTTGATGAAACACTGGAATGTGGCAGGGGCGTTGCAAAGCCCAAATTGCATTACGAGATACTCTAAATGTCCATATCTGGACTGGAAAGCCGTCTTCCATTCATGCCCTTTCTTAACACGAATGAGATTGTATGCACCCCTAAGATCGATCTTGGTGAAGTACTGGGCATCTTTCACTCTATCCAGTAACTCAGAAATAAAAGGAAGCGGGTAGCATTTTTTTAATTGTGATGACATTAAGGGCACGGTATTCCACACAAGGACGAAGACCACCATCTTTTTTCCCCACAAAAAAGATGCCAGCACCCACGGGTGACGTAGAAGGGCGTATGAACCCCTTGGCCAAACTTTCCTCAATGTATTTTTTTTATACCTTAGTTTCAGGCTCAGGGAGGTTATAAAGTTGACCATGAGGAAGTAGTGCCCCCGGGAGAAGATCGATCGGTCAGTCATATACCCTGTGGGGTGGTAAAACATTGACTCCTTTCTTCTCGAAAATGTCAGAAAAATCGTGGTACTTAAGGGTAGAGATGTTTCGGTAGTCATAACCAAGAGGGTAGCGGGTTTGATATTAGGAAGTAGACAATCAGATGAACAGTGAAGAGACTTAATAGATAGTTGTCCGGTAATCGAGTTGATCTGTGGGTTATGTTTGCGTAGTCATGTAATACCCAAGATGACAGAAAATAAAGATGACAGAACAATATCCCAGATGACAATATCCTGATGGCGGTTTCCAATAAGGAGAACCATTGGGTATGATTCTTGGGTAACTGGACCAGTCTTTAAGGTGCTGCCATCCACCATATGAAGCAGTGAAGGTTGTTTCTTCTGTCAAACAGGAATGCATAATTGGGAGGCTAGGTTGACATAAAAAAAAACAGCTGCTGGCACCAGAATCTGTGATAGCAGAAAGTTCACCAATGTTCTCGTCCAGCTGCAGGAAAACAGAAATGACAAGATGAGAAGAGGAATTGTAAATGGGTAAATTAAGACAGGTAGACTGAGCTGCTAACATACTCGTTACTGGTCTAATGGGACCGTCTTTTAGAACATGATTCCATCTTCTAGCTCTTTCTACTGCAGATAGGGGTCCATGAAACCAGCCCAATCTGCATAGGTTCTGCTACATCAGTAGTCTCAACAGCAGGTGACATTACAGGAATCGGGGGAGGAGTCTGATTGTCTAGGCAATGGTAGCATGACATTCTATCTTTCCTGCCTCCTTTCACAAAAGCGGCGATCCAATTGAGTCACTGCTACAATTAATTTTTCTATTTTAGCAGGAACTCTAATCTGGGCAAGTTTGTCTTTAAGTTGGTCAGAAAGACCGATGCGAAACTGGTTAACGAGAGCCACATCGTTAAGTGGGGTGTCAGAGGCCACCTCCCTGAACTCAGTAATGTAGTCCTCTACTGGTCTCCTTCGCTACCGCAAAGATCGTAAGGTGCCATGGGCAGTAAAAGAGTATAGAGGATTATCATAGAGGACATTCATAGCAGTGACAAATGATTCCCAGTATTGAGAGCTGGATGATCACTGTGCAGGAGTTGATGTGCCCATGTTTGAGGAGGGCCTGTGAGTAACGAAATTGCAGTGTGAACCTTAATATAATCAGTGGCATAGGTGCAGGGTTTCATGGAATATAAAAATTCACAGGAAATGATGAAAGCTCTGTATGTCTTGTGATCCCCAGCAAATTTTTCGGATAAAGCAATAGCTGGTTCACTCATCAGAACCTCATACCTAGGAGGTGGGGCTGCAGAAGAAGCAGCAGTAGTGTGCTGTTCCTGAATTCTCACTTGCTGTAACAGTGATTCATGACTGGTTTGTAAGTCCTGAAGAGTTTGTGTCATAAGTCGGTCCAGGCAGCAAGTATCATAAACGGAAGTCATTCCAGGGGTCAAAACCAGGAAATCTAATATCAGAGGAAATGGAATAGGAACAGAGAAAATACAACGCTTAGTTATGCAGATAAACTAGCAAAATAACTCAGCAACAAGCCAGGGCTCAGACCGGAATTTAAACTAACAGGGCCCAGGAACGCCCTCGTATCCAAGACAATGACAGCATCAGATACCTAGTACCCAATGAGAAGGCAGAGAGAGGCGTGTCACAAAGATTCCCCTAGCAGATGGAAAGCACCTGTGACGTCATCTGCGCACATGCGCACACACTCGTGCACACACTCACACCAAGGTGCACCCGCGTGCATACACACGGGCACATGAGCTCGCACAAACAGGCGCAAACAAAACACTAGGCGCAGTCACAGCCAAGGAAAAACTTGTGACGGTGCCCTCTGCCTTACCCACCGGTGAACAGGTAAGGAGGCATCCCTGGTACCCCTGGTCCCATGACACCCTATATGTATCTGTATGTTTTTGTGTGCATGTGTGTGTATGTCACTGGATTTCAAACCTGTCCTCAGGTGTCCCTAAAAGGCCACATTTTAAAGGATATCTGAACTGGAGCACAGGGGAAATAATCAGCGGATTAATAAACATGGTTATTTTACTTTAAAAAAAAACTTAAAAATAAAGAGAAGCACTCATAAGGCTAAAGACAAGGATTTTATTTATACAATTTAAAATTGGTAATATTTACCTTTAAAACAAGAGTGTGCACTCTATAGAATACAAATATAAAAGTTATAACAGTTATAACATATAATACTTGTTGGTTATTAGTTTTGAGTCATAAAAAGTCACTTATCGTATTTCCAGATGATCCGGTTTTTGCAACAGTGAAAAAACTGTTTCCTTTTAGTGGGTCACATGTGACTCATTGGCCGATAGTATGCCTTAAATCTCGTTACTCTTAAATTCAAATTGTAACGGATTTTGTAAGGCAGTTAGGAATCCAGTATACTCGATTTAGATGTTACCATTAAAAACTCACGCCCCCCGTTGTAGCCAATTCTTTTGCGATCCTTTTTCTTGCCTTCCAGTAAGACAATTCGGTCTCCAGGCTAGCGATCTTTATGTCGACACTTCAGGGTTTACATGGAGCTGGCATTCGTCACTTCACCAGTAGCTGCTCCAACCGGCACACTTGCAGGGTCCAAACAGCAAACTTACAGGATATTGGAAGTTTTTAGCAATGCTACAATCCTTAGCTGATTGCTTTCTTCTTAGTCCTCCTCTTTATGTTATGTCTGCTGCTGTTAGTACCGGTCTGGTTCACAGATATCTCATAGTATCACAACATCAACGCATTCATGCTAGTTATTTTACTTGCTCTCATCCAAAGTAATCCTGAAAAACTGGCCTGTTGGGGATTCCTGAGAACAGGTTTGAAAACCAGTGGTGTATGCGTATTTGTATGTTTAAAAAACACAATAAAGAAAATATTCTAATACCTACAAAACTACTAGGTTGTTTGGTGATCCATAACAACAACACATCTATATAAACCTCTACTCTCTGGCTTTACAGAAATGTTTTAATAAAGAAAATATAATGTTTTGGGTAAATAAACACCCATTCTCCAGATATGCGGGTTGATTGACACCTCCTGCTAGTGGCCAATTGGCAACGAATATGCAGGGGGTGGCATTGCACAAGCAGTTCACAAGAACTGCTGGTGCAATGATAAATGCCAACAGTGAATGCTATCAGCATTTATCAATGTATGGCGGACATGATACGCTAGATTGTATCATGTCCACTCGCACTATGATAAATCTACCCCATGATATCCAAGAAAGGGGTATTTGTTTCTCCAAATGAAATATGTTTTGTTTATTTTATCCTAATAAAGCATAGAGTGTGTCATAATATGATTTATTAGCTACATGTATATTTTTTAAGTTTCTATTTAGTTTTGTAATGGACCCAAGTCCCATATTTTTTTTTAAAAAACATGCAATATCCTAATATCACTGTATATCTGCAATGCATACTATACAGTGCAGCATATTCATTATCATTCTATAGCTATTCATCATCATTATGCAGAGCAGTATACAGAGCCTTTATTAAACTGGGCAGTGTGTTGATTATTGGTAGCATTTTCCTGTGCTGAACTGTATGGAAGTGTTGCGTGTCATGGGTGAGTGCTTTCTCTCAGACACTGTTTATTGCAGACAGATGATGGTAGAGGAGGGAATAATTGATAGAGCCATGAAATATTAATGAGTATCCAGGGGTCTGAGCTGCTGCTGCTCACTGTTCACTAACTGTATATCTATGTCTATCTATCTATTTAGCTTCAGCTTCTCCACCTTGGCAATAAAGTGCCACATCGCTTAGATTGTTTATAGGAGCTCTGATTTTTTTCCACCCATTTTGAAAAATGATCGGTTAAATAACTTCATCGCACATTTTCCTATTGGTTTGTATCACTTCTAAGTTCCCTCAGCATTTAAATATATACATATATATATATATATATATATATATATATATATATATATATATATATATGTCTCTCTGCCTGTCTATCTATCTATCTATCTATCTATCTATCTATCTATCTATCTATCTATCTATCTATCTATCTATCTATTTGTCTGTCTGTCTGTCTGCAAATCTATTCCTCTCTATATACATGAACAAATCTCTACATATATGTAAATACATTTACTGATATATATATATATATATAAATATATATATATATGTTATATATTAGAAATATTTAATACATATTTATGAGCACACTGATGTGTGTTGTGCAATATGCAGACAACACATACAAAATTGTGGCTGTTACTGTTAGTGTGCTCAGGTCACAAGTAGTGTCTGTGTCACAGAGCAGCCTGTCTGCGTGCAGCTTGGTGACACACAGACTGTCCCTATCACATGTCGTGCGAGGCTGACAGGGACACCTCGTTTGCCACACGGATTCATTCCTCCCTGTGTCACATCCACAGCCTGCGGCTCAGACAAACCGGCAGTCTGCAGCAGCCAAGCATACAGCAATGACAGACCCACTTCACCCACTTCAAAGACTTGATGCATTTGTAGCAGGAATGAAAGGCATAGTCAGATACAAAATGTTATCTCATAAACTGCAGAAAATGTTTTCATTTTGTATTGTAAAAATGATATAGGCCTAGATTACAAATGAAGCTAGAAAATATTTGTTCTATTGTGTGCTAACATCGCTCTTAATCAATAGTGCTTTTATTTTTATGGTCAGCAAAAGTCTAGGGCACACTAATATCGTGATGTCGAATAATGTGGGTGTGGTTAAATCCTCACATAATAGATTTCTATAGAGGTGGGCCAGATTACAAGTGAAGCGACAAAATATTGCGCGCCCGGGCAAATTTGTCCGGTTGTGGGCGCGCGATAATTAACCAGCCATTACAAGTGGCTGGTTGTTGCTACCGCAAGCTTGCGATAGCAATTAGCACTTATAAAATTAACCATGAGATCTCTGATTAAGTTTATTAATGTCCACAAAATGCTCACAAAATTAAGTGTCATATATTTTATTAAAATAATAATAATAAAATAACTGCAAAAAAAATGTTTTTGGGGTCTAAATGGAGCGGGAGTGGGGTGTTAGAAACATTACATTGCGGTCTATGGGAACTGTGTGTTCCCAGTAAATATTTATGTATATGCTTGTATACATATATTTTAATGTGTTAATGTGTACACATACACATACAAACACATAAATATATATATGTATATAATCATATACATATATTCGTTAGATTTGCTGCCATCACTGCACTGCATTGCTGACAACTTGTAATACCAGCGCACATTAGTGTTCACTGGTATTACACAGTGGATTGCAAATATCGTTTTTTTGAAAGCAATATTTAGCGCTCCACTTGTAATCTGGCTCTGTGTTGGGTATTACTCAAGCCCTAAAATGAAGGTGCACTAAACCTAAGGTGCGCTAAGCCACGTCAAATAGTGGAGATCTTCAATTGTTTTTAAATATGATTTTGTATATAAATCTAAGTTTAAAAAATTGCACACATACATACTGTATATACACATGCATTCATATGTATATGTATATATATATACACACACACATATATACATATACAAATATATACACACACACATATATACATACACAAATATATACACACACACATATATATATATACATATATATACACACACATATATACATATACATATATATACACACACATATATACATATACAAATATATACACACACATATATACATATACAAATATATACACACACATATATATATATATACACAAATATATACACACACACACATATATACATACACAAATATATACACACACATATATATATATACACAAATATATACACACACACACATATATACATACACAAATATATACACACACACACACATATATACATACACAAATATATACACATACATACATATATACATACACAAATATATACACACACACACATATATACATACACAAATATATACACACACACACATATATACATACACAAATATATACACACACACACACATATATACATACACAAATATATACACACACACACATATATATACATACACAAATATATACACACACACATATATATACATACACAAATATATACACACACACACATATATACATACACAAATATATACACACACACATATATACATACACAAATATATACACACATACATATATATATACATACACAAATATATACACACACACATATATACATATACAAATATATACACACACATATATATATATACACAAATATATACACACACACACATATATACATACACAAATATATACACACACATATATATATATACACAAATATATACATACACACACATATATACATACACAAATATATACACACACACACACATATATACATACACAAATATATACACACACACATATATATATACACAAATATATACACACATACATATATATACATACACAAATATATACACACACACACATATATACATATACAAATATATACACACACATACATATATACATACACAAATATATACACACACATACATATATACATACACAAATATATACACACACATACATATATACATATACAAATATATACACACACATACATATATACATACACAAATATTTACACACACACACATATATACATACACAAATATTTACACACACATACATATATACATACACAAATATATACACACACACACACATATATACATACACAAATATATACACACACACACATATATACATATACAAATATATACACACACATACATATATACATACACAAATATATACACACACACATATATATATACACAAATATATACACACACACACATATATACATACACAAATATATACACACACACACACATATATACATACACAAATATATACACACACACATATATATATACACAAATATATACACACATACATATATATACATACACAAATATATACACACACACACATATATACATATACAAATATATACACACACATACATATATACATACACAAATATATACACACACACACATATATACATACACAAATATATACACACACACACACACATATATACATACACAAATATATACACACACACACATATATACATATACAAATATATACACACACATACATATATACATACACAAATATATACACACACACATATATATATACACAAATATATACACACACACACATATATACATACACAAATATATACACACACACACACATATATACATACACAAATATATACACACACACATATATATATACACAAATATATACACACATACATATATATACATACACAAATATATACACACACACACATATATACATATACAAATATATACACACACATACATATATACATACACAAATATATACACACACACACATATATACATACACAAATATATACACACACACACACATATATACATACACAAATATATACACACACACACATATATACATACACAAATATATACACACACACATATATACATACACAAATATATATACACACACACATATATACATACACAAATATATACACACATACACATATATACATACACAAATATATACACACACACACATATATACATACACAAATATATACACACACACACATATATATATACACAAATATATACACACATACATATATATACATACACAAATATATACACACACACACACATATATACATATACAAATATATACACACACATACATATATACATACACAAATATATACACACACACACATATATACATACACAAATATATACACACACACACATATATACATACACAAATATATACACACACACACATATATACATACACAAATATATACACACACATACATATATACATACACAAATATATACACACACACATATATATATACACAAATATTTACACACACACACAGATATACATACACAAATATATACACACACACATATATACATATACAAATATATACACACACATACATATATACATACACAAATATATACACACACACATATATATATACACAAATATTTACACACACACACAGATATACATACACAAATATATACACACACACACATATATACATACACAAATATATACACACACACATATATACATATACAAATATATACACACACATACATATATACATACACAAATATATACACACACACATATATATATACACAAATATTTACACACACACACAGATATACATACACAAATATATACACACACACATATATACATATACAAATATATACACACACATACATATATACATACACAAATATATACACACACACATATATATATACACAAATATTTACACACACACACAGATATACATACACAAATATATACACACACACACATATATACATACACAAATATATACACACACACACATATATACATATACAAATATATACACACACACATATATACATACACAAATATATACACACACACATATATATATATACATATATATACACACACATATATACATATACATATATATACACACACATATATACATATACAAATATATACACACACATATATACATATACAAATATATACACACACATATATATATATACACAAATATATACACACACACACATATATACATACACAAATATATACACACACATATATATATACACAAATATATACACACACACACATATATACATACACAAATATATACACACACACACACATATATACATACACAAATATATACACATACATACATATATACATACACAAATATATACACACACACACATATATACATACACAAATATATACACACACACACATATATACATACACAAATATATACACACACACACATATATATACATACACAAATATATACACACACACACATATATATACATACACAAATATATACACACACACATATATATACATACACAAATATATACACACACACACATATATACATACACAAATATATACACACACACACACACATATATACATACACAAATATATACACACATACATATATATACATACACAAATATATACACACACATATATACATATACAAATATATACACACACATATATATATATACACAAATATATACACACACACACACATATATACATACACAAATATATACACACACATATATATATATACACAAATATATACACACACACACATATATACATACACAAATATATACACACACACACACATATATACATACACAAATATATACACACACACATATATATATACACAAATATATACACACATACATATATATACATACACAAATATATACACACACACACATATATACATATACAAATATATACACACACATACATATATACATACACAAATATATACACACACATACATATATACATACACAAATATATACACACACATACATATATACATATACAAATATATACACACACATACATATATACATACACAAATATTTACACACACACACATATATACATACACAAATATTTACACACACATACATATATACATACACAAATATATACACACACACACATATATACATACACAAATATATACACACACACACATATATACATATACAAATATATACACACACATACATATATACATACACAAATATATACACACACACATATATATATACACAAATATATACACACACACACATATATACATACACAAATATATACACACACACACACATATATACATACACAAATATATACACACACATATATATATACACAAATATATACACACATACATATATATACATACACAAATATATACACACACACACATATATACATATACAAATATATACACACACATACATATATACATACACAAATATATACACACACACACATATATACATACACAAATATATACACACACACACACATATATACATACACAAATATATACACACACACATATATACATATACAAATATATACACACACATACATATATACATACACAAATATATACACACACACATATATATATACACAAATATATACACACACACACATATATACATACACAAATATATACACACACACACATATATACATACACAAATATATACACACACACATATATATATATACACAAATATATACACACATACATATATATACATACACAAATATATACACACACACACATATATACATATACAAATATATACACACACATACATATATACATACACAAATATATACACACACACACATATATACATACACAAATATATACACACACACACACACATATATACATACACAAATATATACACACACACACATATATACATACACAAATATATACACACACACATATATACATACACAAATATATACACACACACACATATATACATACACAAATATATACACACATACACATATATACATACACAAATATATACACACACACACATATATACATACACAAATATATACACACACACACATATATATATACACAAATATATACACACATACATATATATACATACACAAATATATACACACACACACATATATACATATACAAATATATACACACACATACATATATACATACACAAATATATACACACACACACATATATACATACACAAATATATACACACACACACATATATACATACACAAATATATACACACACACACATATATACATACACAAATATATACACACACATACATATATACATACACAAATATATACACACACACATATATATATACACAAATATTTACACACACACACAGATATACATACACAAATATATACACACACACATATATACATATACAAATATATACACACACATACATATATACATACACAAATATATACACACACACATATATATATACACAAATATTTACACACACACACAGATATACATACACAAATATATACACACACACACATATATACATACACAAATATATACACACACACACATATATACATATACAAATATATACACACACATACATATATACATACACAAATATATACACACACACATATATATATACACAAATATTTACACACACACACAGATATACATACACAAATATATACACACACACATATATACATATACAAATATATACACACACATACATATATACATACACAAATATATACACACACACATATATATATACACAAATATTTACACACACACACAGATATACATACACAAATATATACACACACACACATATATACATACACAAATATATACACACACACACACATATATACATATACAAATATATACACACACATACATATATACATACACAAATATATACACACACACATATATATATACACAAATATTTACACACACACACAGATATACATACACAAATATATACACACACACATATATACATATACAAATATATACACACACATACATATATACATACACAAATATATACACACACACATATATACATACACAAATATTTACACACACACACAGATATACATACACAAATATATACACACACACACATATATACATACACAAATATATACACACACACATATATACATACACAAATATATACACACACACATATATACATACACAAATATATATACACACACACATATATACATACACAAATATATATACACACACATATATACATACACAAATATATATACACACACATATATACATACACAAATATATATACACACACACATATATACATACACAAATATATATACACACACACATATATACATACACAAATATATACACACACACATATATACATACACAAATATATACACACACACATATATACATACACAAATATATATACACACACACATATATACATACACAAATATATATACACACACACATATATACATACACAAATATATACACACACACATATATACATATACAAATATATATACACACACACATATATACATACACAAATATATATACACACACACATATATACATACACACAAATATATACACACACACACATATATACATACACAAATATATACACACACACATATATACATACACAAATATATATACACACACACATATATACATACACAAATATATACACACACACACATATATACATACACAAATATATACACACACATATATACATACACAAATATTTACACACACACACATATATACATACACAAATATATACACACACACATATATACATACACAAATATATACACACACACACATATATACATACACAAATATATACACACACATATATACATACACAAATATATACACACACACATATATACATACACAAATATATACACACACACACATATATACATACACAAATATATACACACACACACATATATACATACACAAATATATACACACACACACATATATACATACACAAATATATACACACACACACATATATACATACACAAATATATACACACACACACATATATACATACACAAATATATATACACACACACATATATACATACACAAATATATACACACACACACATATATACATACACAAATATATACACACACATATATACATACACAAATATATATACACACACACATATATACATACACAAATATATACACACACACACATATATACATACACAAATATATACACACACACACATATATACATACACAAATATATACACACACACACATATATACATACACAAATATATACACACACACACATATATACATACACAAATATATACACACACACACATATATACATACACAAATATATACACACACACACATATATACATACACAAATATATATACACACACACATATATACATACACAAATATATATACACACACACATATATACATACACAAATATATACACACACACACATATATACATACACAAATATATACACACACACACATATATACATACACAAATATATACACACACACACATATATACATACACAAATATATACACACACACACATATATACATACACAAATATATACACACACACACATATATACATACACAAATATATACACACACACACATATATACATACACAAATATATACACACACACATATATACATACACAAATATATACACACACACATATATATATACACAAATATATACACACATACATATATATACATACACAAATATATACACACACACACAGATATACATACACAAATATATACACACACATACATATATACATACACAAATATATACACACACACATATATACATACACAAATATATACACACACACACATATATACATACACAAATATATATACACACACACATATATACATACACAAATATATACACACACACACATATATACATACACAAATATATACACACACACACATATATACATACACAAATATATACACACACACACATATATACATACACAAATATATACACACACACACATATATACATACACAAATATATACACACACACACATATATAAATACACAAATATATACACACACACACATATATACATACACAAATATATACACACACACACAGATATACATACACAAATATATACACACACACACATATATACATATACAAATATATACACACACACACATATATACATACACAAATATATACACACACACACAGATATACATACACAAATATATACACACACACACATATATACATACACAAATATATACACACACACACAGATATACATACACAAATATATACACACACACACATATATACATACACAAATATATACACACACACAGATATACATACACAAATATATACACACACACACATATATACATACACAAATATATACACACACACACAGATATACATACACAAATATATACACACACACACATATATACATACACAAATATATACACACACATACATATATATACATACACAAATATATATACACACACACATATATACATACACAAATATATACACACACACACATATATACATACACAAATATATACACACACACACAGATATACATACACAAATATATGCACACACACACATATATACATACACAAATATATACACACACACATATATATATACATACACAAATATATACACACACACAGATATACATACACAAATATATACACACACACAGATATACATACACAAATATATACACACACACACATATATACATACACAAATATATACACACACACACAGATATACATACACAAATATATACACACACACACATATATACATACACAAATATATACACACACACACATATATACATACACAAATATATACACACACATACATATATACATACACAAATATATACACACACACACATATTTACATACACAAATATATACACACACACACAGATATACATACACAAATATATACACACACACACATATATACATACACAAATATATACACACACACACAGATATACATACACAAATATATACACACACACACATATATACATACACAAATATATATACACACACATATATATATACACAAATATTTACACACACACACAGATATACATACACAAATATATACACACACACACATATATACATACACAAATATATATACACACACATATATATATACACAAATATTTACACACACACACAGATATACATACACAAATATATACACACACACACATATATACATACACAAATATATACACACACACACATATATACATACACAAATATATACACACACATACATATATACATACACAAATATATACACACACACACATATATACATACACAAATATATACACACACACACAGATATACATACACAAATATATACACACACACACATATATACATACACAAATATATACACACACACACAGATATACATACACAAATATATACACACACACACATATATACATACACAAATATATACACACACATATATACATACACAAATATATACACACACACATATATACATACACAAATATATATACACACACATATATACATACACAAATATATACACACACACACACATATATACATACACAAATATATACACACACACACAGATATACATACACAAATATATACACACACACACATATATACATACACAAATATATACACACACACACAGATATACATACACAAATATATACACACACACACATATATACATACACAAATATATACACACACACACAGATATACATACACAAATATATACACACACATACATATATATATAAGACGCATAAAATAGGGGCGTCACCTAAATAAAACTCTGCATATATACCACCCCAGTCTAGCACCTTGTTATATACCATATCCCTTTATATAACTGTTAAAATATTGTTTTCAATATTAAACCTTGATTTCAAATGTAATATGTATAAATATGAGTGAGATACTTTCTTTTTATATACTGTACATGTGTATATATTATACAAGCTCAAACGCAACACTTAACTCATCACTTGAAGTATGAGTAATAATAGTGCAGCCTACTCTAGCCATTAAAAGTATATGGTGCGCTAAAAAAATGTCAGCCGAGTTAAGATTCTCTGGTAAACCTTTTTTGCCATCTACTTGTAATACCACATTGTTTGCTATTCTCAGCACAATGTTTTTCTAAGGATAACGCACCCTGCGCTATCAAGCCCAGAATGTTTAATAATCCTACAGTGTAACTTTGCTGCAAACATATTTATTTGCAGCACTAGATACTGGACAGCTCCACCCTGCTTCACTCTTAAAAATTGTTAAAGGGACACTGTACCCAAAAATTTTCTTTCGTGATTCAGATTGAGCATGAAATTTTAAGCAACTTTCTAATTTACTCCTATTATCAAATTTTCTTCATTCTCTTGGTATCTTTATTTGAAATGCAAGAATGTAAGTTTAGATGCCGGCCCATTTTTGGTGAACAACCTGGGTTGTCCTTGCTGATTGGTGGATAAAGTCATCCACCAATAAAAAAAGTGCTGTCCAGAGTACTGAAACCAAAAAAAAGCTTAGATGCCTTCTTTTTCAAATAATGATAGCAAGAGAACAAAGAAAAATTGATAATAGGAGTAAATTAGAAAGTTGTTTAAAATTGCATGCTCTTTCTGAATTACAAAATAAAAAAATTGGGTACAGTGTCCCTTTAAGCAAGTCTTGACTTATCTATTACTAATACTTTAGATAAGCTAATCATTTTTCTACAAAAAATCCTTTCTAAAGAATTAGCTTATACTCTACATTCTCTGTCACATTTACTATAAGCTATGGAGCTACACACTGACCATGCTACATGAGAGATAAGAAGTCAGGATATTTTGTTCTTCATTGAGTTTTGTCCTTATAATGTTTAAAACATACTAAATCAAGAACTGAAAAGTGTGGCATTTTTCTGTCATGTCAATGTATTCTCTGTGTATACAAGACTTATCTCTCTTGTTACTGATACACCCTGTAGTGGGAGGGGCACATTCCCTATAGCAGATCTGCTTCTGTGTTAATTTCGCATACTTTGGTGAATGGTGCAGATTCAACATTTCCTGTGTCACCCTGTGGTGGGAGGGACAGACTTCATGTCCCGTAGCTTATTCTGTATCTGTACCTGTGTCCTCTCTTACTAATGAAGCAAAGTATGTATAAGCTAACTAGCCCATTATTGTGTTTGTTGGAGGTTACACAAGGTCGTCCCCTTCTGGATTAGTGGTGTCCCAGGGGGACTCCAGGCAGGTGAGAGGTTAGTGGGTGATGTTAATCGCTGTCTCTGCTCACAGTTATTTCGCCTGGTCGGATACACATCCGATTCTGCACGCACAATTAGACCAGCGTGAGAAGGAAGAGGGAAGGTCTAAATAGGAGATGGAATGTGTGAGAGGGGGAAGAGGGCCATAGAGGAGAGATGTAGATGGGAAACGCATATAAAGGAGCTGAGAATTTAGCAATCTGTAGGTTACAGCTCAATTATCAAATAAGGCAGGAAACTGTATATGGTGACATGTAATGCTATAAAGACCAGCATATGCAGCTCATAAACAGCACATTACATAGAGAAACAGAGATAAGTATCAATATAAATAAAGACAGACAGTAAAATATAATAGGCATGTAAGTCATTGATTTGCACTCATTTCGCTCTTAGATATTTAGTATTTTGCAAATATTCCTTTCTATTCCATTCCTTTATTTATTACCTTTACCGTTTTTTCCATCATGTATTTGTCCTTTGCTGTCTCTCCCTCTCGTTGCCATTAAGTTTTCACACTCTCTTTGCTTTCTTCTTCTCCACTTTGTCTGTCTCCAACACTTTTAGCCTCACTTGTCCCTTTAATCTTTATCACTCCTCTCTCTCTCTTCCATCACTGTCTCTACGTTTCCCCTAGTTGTCATCATTATCTCTTTTTACTTAATTTCCCTCTATTCCCCTTACAAATCTTCCTCTCTTTTTTCTTTTACTCTTACTTACACCTCCTATCTTGTTTTTAATATTTTTTCTTCTGATTGCACTTCCTACCTCCTACCTCTCTCTCTCTCTGTTGCCATCCACAGCTTTCTCTTCTCCCATACCCTCTCTTTCATTATTTCTTGCCCTTTCCCTCTACTTCACACCTCTCCCTTTCTCTCTCTCTCCACACTTCTCTCTGTCTCCCTCCCTTTTCCTCCCATACCCCGCTCTTTCTCTCTTGCCCTTCACACCTTTCCATTTCTCCCTCCCTTCCCCCCCATACCCCTCTCTTTCTCTCTCTCTCTCTTGCTCTTTACACCTCTCTCTACCTCCTTCACTCACCCACACCCCTCTCTTTATCTTATCCTTTACACCTCTCTGTCTTTCTCCCTTGCCCTCCACATTTTCTCTCACTCCCCTGTCCTTCTCTCTCCTTTCTTATTTTACTTTGTTTTTGTCCCTTTGTATTTTTCACCACTTTCCCCTTCCCTTATCGGTCCTATCTGCTGTAGCATTCTCTCTTCTACCCATCATGCTTTGCCCTTACACAACCCCACATGGCTCTTTTACATCACCTTTTTTCTTTTCTTCCTCTTTTCTTTTCCTTACTTCTCATTATTTATTTTCAATTATATATTTTATATTTTATATATCACCTATTTTACACCATTTATCTTTCTTGCCATCAAGTATCTCCCTTTTCCTTTCATGTCTCTCTGGTACCTTGTCTTTTATAGTAATTTACCCTCCCGCTTTTTATTGCCATATCTTTAACTTTACTTCACTTTCTCTTTATTTCTCTCCCCGCTCTCTGCCTTTCTCTCTTCTATTACTTGTCTACCTCTCCTTTTCCCTCCCTCTCACGTCCTCTCACTTGTCTTGCTCCCTCTCTCTTCCCTCCCTATCGCTTCTCCTCTCACACACAGCTCTTTGAACATTAAAGACTCCTAGCCAAAGGGCTGAGGATCTAATAGAAATTCAAATTGAGTTTTTATTATCTCTTCTTTTTCTGTATACTATTTTGTATATGATACATACACACAAACACATGCAAAAAACACACAATTATCTAGATAGCTTAATAGACAAACTCACAAAAATATGTAGAGATAGATAGATGATAGATAGATAGAATAAAATATAGAATAGATAAATAAATAGATAGATAATAAATAGATGATAGAGCGATGATAAAGAGGCATAGGTATAGATAGATAAACTATAGATAATACTGCATGACATACAGTATATACAGTAGATAGCAATAGACAGAAAGATAGATAGATGGATAAGTAGATGATAAATGGAAAAAATGCTAGATAGACAAAGTAGATAGTGATATATAGATAGATAGATAGATAGATAGATACATCTAGATAGGCAGAGTAGACAACGATAGATAGATAGATAGAGATAGATCAACAGATATATAGGTTTATAGATACATCGGGGGAAAAAAGTTTTGAAGCAATGCTGATGAACTTGAGGGAACATACAAATTATACCTTTTATGTATATTTTTAGGCACCTACTGTGTATAAAAGGGAAATCTGCTGAAGTGTGTAACACAGCTTTGCAAATGCAATGCAGGATCCTTAAGCTTGTATGGGGCAGCATTATCCAATAAAAAAGGAAATTGTCTGAAAACTCCTGTCTACTCATTATGAGAGGGGGGCTATTAATGCTTTTTTTCAGAGGGCAGTTTGACGGTCTTACACAAGATGACCTTTTCCCCGTGGAGAGACACACAAGAGAAAGAGAAATGAAGGGTCAGTGGATTAAAAAAAAAAAAACACAAACCCCAAATGCCATTTTGTTTTTTTCCTGAGACGTGAGAGCAGCCATCCTGAACTTTTCAAACACAGCAAACCTGTCAGAGGTTTAGGATACAGAGGAGAGATAACAGCGTCTTAACCCAAACTGTGCCACAACAAATGACCATGTCTTGAAAACAAAAAAATACTTTTACAGATCCATTATTTTTCCTTTTTTATAGGATTTAACAGCTATGACATAAACTATAGATCTACTGTTGTAGCAACCAGCTATGATTTCAATTGTTACTGCCCACTCTCATGCATTTGTTGCCACCACACCTTTTTATTTTAGTGTTTGTATCACACACACACACACCAGATAATCACACACACTTCTGTTCCATTATGCATGTAGCAATCTTGTTTATGTGCATCATATATGTATATACATATTCCAAACAATGGTCTATACTTGTCTAAAAAACGTCCTATAGCATTAGTTTTCTATACAAGTTTATTCAACCATCACCATACAATATCAAATACATTTTGCCTCTCTTGGTTGTTGTATAAGGTCTAAAGTAGACAGGTTGTCATCTGCAATAAAATTTAAGCCTGAGTTTGTAACTGAACACATACAATTTTTGGCCTTTATTTTGTGATACCGCTCTGTACGCTCTGTGTTGTAAAACTATTTTAAGGGATTTTGAGACGCTGAATTTAAGCTGGGTACTAATGGTATCTTCCTGACATACATTAGACCAGTTCTCATAGGAAATCTGCTCCTTAAACTGAGAGAGTGTGCCCTAGATAGCTAAGGGTATCATTTTGTTACTGTTACTGTTGCTACATCTGGAGTTACTTCAAAAGTCCACCAACACTCCATTGCTCTAACAATTTTGATGGCATGATTGGCATCATGTAGTGAGGCCACCATTAAGGCAGATCTACCTGCACTCTACCATACAGCTTTATGTAACTACGAATATAGATTGCTTGACAATGTTTGGAAGCACCTGTTCTATGGGTACCATTAGTTATGCAGCTTTGTGAGGGAGATTGCAGACTTCACATGTTTAAGAAGAAGAATATCTAATTTGTTGTATATGGTAGCCTATTGAAAAGGACATGGTATGTAAGATGATAGTAAGTGTATATGAAAGTATTATCCTCTGACCAGCCAGGAATTCCTCAGATTTGCAAAAGAAGTCCCTAGCCTAGAGTGTGTGTGAATAGGACATTGATCTAAGAGTTAGGGAATCATAGGCTGGTGGTGAGTAAATTCTTTACCCCAGAAACTGTAAAACACATCTTACCTTTGATCATCACCATTAAAGGGCAGTGGGGCACCAAGGGAACATATAGTGAAAAAGAGAAAGTCTATATTTAAAAAAAAAAAAAAAAAAAAGAGTCCATTCTGATCTAATTTTTATCCACTCAACAATGTGTTTACTACCTTTATAGGGGCCTATCTATCAAGCTCCGAATGGAACTTGATGGCCTGTGTTTCTGGCGAGCCTGTAGGCTCGCCAGAAACAGCAGTTATGAGGCAGTGGTCACAAAGACCGCTGCTCCATAACCCTGTCCGCCTGCTCTGATGAGGCAGACAGGAATCGTCGGAATTCAACCCGATCGAGTACGATTGGGTTGATTGACACCTCCTGCTGGCGGCCGATTAGCCGTGAGTCTCCAGGGGGTGGCGTTGCACCAGCCACTCACAAGAGCGGCTGGTGCAATGCTGAATATGGAGAGCGTATTGCTCTCCGCATTCAGCGATGTCTGTCGGACCTGATCCGCGCTGTCAGGTCCGACAGACATTTGTTAAATATGCCTCAAAGTCTCTATGTGGACAACATCACAATTCTATTTACTGGCTGAGTCTGCTGCCTTGGGAAACTTATGACTCCAGACTTCAAGCCTCACATCCAGTCTCATTGGGGCCTATTTATCAAATGTCTGTCGGGCCTGATCCGACAATGTGGATCAGGTCCGACAGACATCGCTGAATACGGAGAGTAATACGCTCTCTGTATTCAGCATTGCACCAGCAGCTCACAAGAGCTGCTGGTTCAACGCCGCCCCCTGCAGACTTGCGGCCAATGGGCCGCCAGCAGGGAGGTATCAATCAACCTGATCATATTCGATCGGGTTGAATTTTGGCGATTCCTGTCCGCCTCATCAGAGCACGCAGACAGGGTTATGGAGCAGCGGTCTTTAGACCGCTGCTCCATAACTTGTGTTTCTGGCGAGTCTGAAGACTCGCCAGAAACACGGGCCTTCAAGCTCCATATGATAAATGGACCTCATTGTCTTAACTTACAAACCATTGCCATAATTAGGTGATTCTTTGCAATTCCCTGCGTTGCCTCCCAGTATCTTCTTGAATTGACTTACATTACATTTTCTCACTTTTAAAGCTGTGGACAACACACATTTTTAACCTAATTTTTAAATGCACGTCCACATCACCTCTATGCTCCTTTACAAATGGACATCCTCTAACACCTTCCAAAAACATCTCTCTCTCCCCCCCCCACACACATTTTAAACTTTTGTTGTTATTCCCCCTTACCTGGCGCTCTCTTCCATACTCCAGACACCGATTATTAGTCTAGTATTAGTGCTTGTGTTTTGGCCCTGTTTATGTACTATACAAGCAAGATAGAACGACAGATAGACAGCTAGATAGAGATATATAGATTTATAAATGAATAGATTGATAGATCAATAGGTAGAGAGATAGATACAATGGAGTGTTAAAGGGACACTAAACCCAAATTTGTTCTTTAATAATTCAGATAGAGGATGCAATTTTAAGCAACTTTCTAATTTACTCTTATTATCAAATGTTATTTGTTCTCATTCTATCTTTAATTAAAAAGCAGAAATGTAAAGCTTAAGAGCCAGCCCATTTTTGGTACAGAACCTGGGTTATGTTAGCTTATTGTTTTTTTTTTTTAAATGTAGCCACCAATAAGTATCACTTTAATGAAAATGCATTCTGAACTCTACTATTACTTGTGTTACAAAGTAACAAACTTCAGCTGTATGAAATTTACTGACCAAGAGTATCTAGGGAGTAAACTTTTATTACTGTGTCTGACAATTCATGTTCTCCAACAACTCCTCAGGCTACAAAGATTTTCATTGCTGAAGAGATCTTTGAACTGCTGAAACAATGCTATTAATTACAGTAAATGTTATTTATTTTATATAGATAGTTTTATCCATATATTTTTCTCACATGTCTCACACATATATTTTTTTTACATTGGTTTAGGCCTATGTGGCACATCTTTAGGGGTTGTCCAGTAAATTTAATTTTGTTTCCTTTATTATTGGGAGTGGCCAATGATATGCTGCTAATGTGCTGTCCTGTCCATCAATCTGATGTCTATGCGCTACCTGGCTGCTACATATATGCCATTTTTCCCTTTACTCAGTAAATTTATTTATGGATAAAGGTCAATATTTCTCAAAGGGTAGAGGTAAATGAGGTAAGGGGAACTAAGGGGTTGTGAATAGAATAACGTATGATGCAATCTGACTTGGGAGAGTATTTACCATAGGGAAGGTGCTCATGTCATATGGATTGATGCTGGAGGGCACATAAAGGGATCATGATCTTGTTAGAGACTAGGGAGCCTTTATCTATAAGGGGTGTACATGGGGGATTTTGGCCCTTCACTAGACTCCAGAAAGCCTTGATATATAAATTGGTTTAAGTAACACAATGAGTCACACGCTAAACCCAGGGAATCATTGGATTCTTTTGGGGATGGTAAAATTAGAATGGGTCAAAATGACACTGTGTTGCTGGCAGAGGGCCAGATTACAAGTGGCTCGCTATTTTGCACTTTTGCTCGCATGTAAACAATGTTAGAAATAAACTTTTAATGCACACAGGTTTGCACGCGTATTACAAGTTGAAAGTAAAATGTTTGCGTACAAACTAAACCTGATGTTCACTAACTTGAGGACTTCGGATATTGCGAATGTGCTAACTCATTCGCCCCATAGACTTCAATGGAGTGCATTATGGAAAAAAAACTAACACATCCCTCCTGCGCTAACCTGACACCACATTAGACCTACAGCACCAAACCAGGAGGTAGTTATGCAAATTTTAGATTGTATTGTTCTTCACATATAATAAAATGATCTTTTTATTTTAAAATATATATATCTATACATACAGTGGGGCAAAAAAGTATTAGTCAGCCACCAATTGTGCAAGTTCTCCCACTTAAGAAGATGAGAGAGACCTGTAATTTTCATCATAGGTATACCTCAACTATGAGAGACAAAATGTGGAAACAAATCCAGTCAATCACATTGTCTGATTTGGAAAGAATTTATTTGCATATTATGGTGGAAAATAAGTATTTGGTCACCTACAAACAAGCAAGATTTCTGGCTCTCACAGACCTGTATCTTCTTTAAGAGGCTCCTCTGTCCTCCACTCATTATCTGTATTAAAGGCACCTGTTTGAACTTGTTATCAGTATAAAAGACACCTGTCCACAATCTCAAACAGTCACACTCCAAACTTCACTATGTTGAAGACCAAAGAGCTGTCGAAGGACACCAGAAACAAAATTGTAGACCTGCACCAGGCTGGGAAGACGGAATCTGTAATAGGCAAGCAGCTTGGTGTGAATAAATCAACTGTGGGAGCAATAATTAGAAAATGGAAGACATACAAGACCATTGATAATGTCCCTCGATCTAGGGCACCACGCAAGATCTCACCCCATGGGGTCAAAATGATCACAAGAACGGTGAGCAAACATACCAGAACCACATGGGGGGACCTAGTGAATGACCTGCAGAGAGCTGGGACCAACGTAACAAAGGCTACCATCAGTAACACACTACGCCGCCAGGGACTCAGATCCTGCAGTGCCAGATGTGTCCCCCTGCTTAAGCCAGTACATGTCCGGGCCCATCTGAAGCATTTGGATGATCCAGAAGTGGATTGGGAGAATGTCATATGGTCAGATGAAACCAAAGAAGAACTGTTTGGTAGAAACACAACTCGTCGTTTTGGAGGAGAGAGAATACTGAGTTGCAACCAAAGAACCCCATACCTACTGTGGAGCATGGGGGTGGCAACATCATGCTTTGGGGCTGTTTCTCAGCAAAGGCCATGTATCGTGAGATTTTGAGTGCAAACCTCCTTCCATCAGCAAGGGCATTGAAGATGAAACATGGCTGGGTCTTTCAGCATGACAATGATCCCAAACACACCGCCCGGGCAATGAAGGAGTGGCTTCGTAAGAAGCATTTCAAGGTCCTGGAGTGGCCTAGCCAGTCTCCAAATCTCAACCCCATAAAAAACCTTTGGAGGGAGTTGAAAGTCCGTGTTGCCCAAAACATCACTGCTCTAGAGGAGATCTGCATGCAGGAATGGGCCAACATACCAGCAACAGTGTGTGACAACCTTGTGAAGACTTACAGAAAACGTTTGACCTCTGTCATTGCCAACAAAGGATATATAACAAAGTATTCAGATGAACTTTTGATATTGACCAAATACTTATTTTCCACCATAATTTGCAAATACATTCTTTCCAAATCAGACAATGTGATTGTCTGGATTTGTTTCCACATTTTGTCTCTCATAGTTGAGGTATACCTATGATGAAAATTACAGGCCTCTCTCATCTTCTTAAGTGGGAGAACTTGCACAATTGGTGGCCAACTAAATACTTTTTTGCCCCACTGTATATATATATATATATATATATATATATATATATATATATGTACAGTATATATATATATATATATACTGTACATATATATACTGTACATATATATATATATATATATATATATATATATATATAAATGTATGTACCTTTTAACCCTCACGGGCTAGAGCTGGGATCGTTAAATGTGCGGATGACGAGAAATGTACAGTAAGTGTTGCTGTGTATGTAGTTGAGAGAAGGTGTAAAACCTTTCTAGAAGAGGCTGACAGAAAGAGCTGTAACTAATTTATATGACTGAAAAGAATGGGCTAAAATTCTCTATATCTTACTTACAGAGAGGGGAACTATGTTCTATATACAAAGCTGACAGAATTAATTAACACTACTCTATATGTGATAAGAAGAAGCGGTTGACATCGTTTTTAGTCTCTGTTCTGGAAAAGGGATCTACACTATGGCCTAGATTACGAGTGGAGCACAAAATTCACTGGTATTACAAATTAGGCGCAATGAGAACGCGTTTGCATTGCCTGAAAGCTTCCATAGGCTCCAATGGGAGCCTCGGTCTCATGCTGTGAGACACGGCAAAGCACCTACCGCATCCCAGGGGGTAATTTGTGCAGCGTTTGGCAGCAAATTAAAAATATATTTGTATATGAATATATACATATATACACATATTAACACATAAATATATATGTATATAAGCATCTACATATAAATTTACAGTTAAAACACAGTCCCCATCCACCTCTATGTAAAGGCACTTTCAGTGCTGTTTTTATTTCTTTTCAAACACCCCACATCCCCTCACTTTAGTTCCTTATAACTGGTTTTTGCATTTTTTTTTATTAAAAAATAAATGCTAATATTTTTAGTTAATCTTTAACTACTGTCTGCTTTATTTGGGGGGGGGGGGCAATTGGGGCAATTTTTTTTAATTAAACAGAGGTCTGACCTCTAGTTAATTGTGCTAAGAAAGTGATCCTGCAAGCTCTTGGGAGCATTAACCAGCCACTTGTAATGTCTGGTTATTTAACGTGCAACCATAAACTGGAAGATTTGCACCTTTACGGGAGCACGTTAAAATAGTGCTCCACTTGTAATCTAGCCCTATATCTCTTTAACAAAAGGTATGAACACAACAAAAAGGTTAACATTGCTCTGTCTATTGCTCACAAAGGGAATTATTCACTGCTGTATATCAATAGCACTTAGTTTGAACTTCAAATGAATAGTAGATTTTTTTATGACAATTTTAAAAGGTATGTCTATTTCTACTCCCACTGTACCATGTGACAGCAATTAGCTAATCACAAATGCATACACGTACCATGTGACAGCCATCAGCCAATCACAAATGCATATACGCTTATTTTGTGAATTCTTGCACATGCTCAGTAGGAGCTGGTGACTCAAAAAATTAAATATAAAAAGACTGAGCACTTTTTTAATGGCAGTAAATTGGAAAGTTGCTTAAAAATACATGCTCTATCGGAATAATGAAAGTTTAATTTTGACTTGTGTCCCTTTAACTAATTGCTCAATTGTAAGAAATATTTGTGAGGCAAATCTATACTATAATCGTGTTTGTAACACGTCCGTCGCCATTGCCAGTAGCGCACGCATCCTCAAAGGAATGTTGGCTGCGTGAGGCAGACAAAAGAATGTTGACTGCGCGCGCAGTCAAAAGAATCTGGATCAAGGTGGATTCCGAAAATGGCATCCACCACCCTGCCATTTTCAGAATCCACCTGGATGCAGCGTAGGCAAACAAAGCATTAAGGAAAAAAACACGCAACCGCCCGCACAAAATAACAAAAAAAACTAACCGCCCGCACAAAATATATATATATATAAAAAAAAAAGTATTAACAAACACCTGAACAGCCAACCCCCACAACGCAAAATAATAAAGTCATTAACCCCTAATCTGCAAATTAAACAATGCACATAACATAATTAAAATATTAATCCCTAAACCGCCAACCCCCACATCGCAATAAACCTAATTAACCTATTAACCCCTTAACCGCCAACCCCCCACATTGCAATAAACCAAATTAACTTATTAACCTCTAAACTGCCAACCCCCCACATCGCAATAAACCTAATTAACCTATTAACCCCTAAACGTCCAAACCCCACATCACAATAAACCTAATTAACCTATTAACCCCTAAACCACCAAACCCACATCGCAATAAACCTAATTAACCTATTAACCCCTAAACCGCCAAAACCCATATCGCAATAAACCTAATTAACCTATTAACTCCTAAACCACCAACACCCCACAACGCAAATAACTAATTTAATTACTGAGCCCCCTAACCTAACACCCCCTAAATTAACCCCAATTACATCAAATAAAAAAATACTAAGTTACAATTAAAATAAAAAATCCTAACATTAATTTAAAAATTAAACCTAACATTAAATTACAAAACATTAATCTAATATTACAAAAAATAAAAAAATCTAAAAGTGCAGGAAAAAATAAACAAAATTATCAAAAATAAAAAAATTAAACATAATCCCTGTGAAAATAAAAAAGCCCCCCCAAAATAAAAACACCCCCAAATCTAAACTAGACTACCAATAACCCTTAAAACGGCCTTTTGTAGGGCATTGCCCTAAGTTAAACAGCTCTTTCACATGAAAAAAATTATACTAAGTCCCCCCTAACAGTAAAAACCCCCCACCCACCAAACCACCTAAAATACAAAACCTAAAACAGAGGGGCATTGCCCTTAAAAGGGCATTCAGCTCTTTTACTGCCCTTAAAAGGGCAATCAGCTTTTGTACAGCCACCACAAAAAATAAAATAAAAAAGCTTAAGACTAAGCCCCAAATAGGTACTTACCGTTCCTGAAGTCCAGCAGAGAAGGTCTTCTTCCAGGCGGCTCCATCATCCATAGGTGGTCCTCAGAAGCGTGGAGGCTCCTCTTCATGCGATTGTCCTCCACACACTGAAGATTGAATGCAAAGTACACCATTTTTATTGGGGTACCTTGCATTCCTATTGGCTTAAATTTTGAAATCAGCCAATAGGATGAGAGCTACTGAAATCGTATTGGCTGATTTGAACAGCCAATAGGATTTCAGTAGCTCTAATCCTATTGGCTGATTTCAAAATGTCAGCCAATAGAAAGGCAAGGTACCCCAATTTGAATGCGGTACCTTCCATTCAATTTTTAGTGTACGACGGAGATCGGATGAAGAGGAGCCTCCACACCGATGAGGACCGCCACTGCTGAAAACCGCCACTGAGGACTGCCGCTCCGGATCCGCGCATCGGGGAAGACCGCTCTGCACCTCCGCTTTGCGCCGCCTTCGCTCAAAATGAAGATAGAAGGGGATGGAGCCGACTGGAAGAAGACCTTCACCGCCGGACTTCAAGAATGGTGTGTACCTATTTAGAGCTTAGTCTTAGGCTTTTTTTTTTATTTTTTAGGGTGGCTTTTTTTTTTAGATTAGGGTTTTTTGGGCTGTTAAAGAGCTGATTGCCCTTTTAAGGGCAATGCCCATACAAACGCACTTTTATGGGCAATAGGTAGCTTAGGTTTTTTTAGACTTATTTTTTTTTTAATTTTGGGGGGTTGTTTGGGTGGGGGATTTTACTATTAGGGGGTAATTGGTGATTTTTTAGGTAAAAGAGCTGTTTAACTTAGGGCAATGCCCTGCAAAAGCCCCTTTAAGGGATATTGGTAGTTTAGTATTAGATTAGGGGGTGTTTCTATTTTGGGGGGATTTTTTATTTTTATAGGGGTATCAATTTAGGTTTAATTTTTTTATTTTGGATAGCTTTGTTTATTTTTTTGTGTTATTTAATTTTTTTTATTTTTTGTAATATTAGCTTTGGGGTATGTATTTAAAAAAAAAATAGACTGCCCTCTGGGCAAGCTTATCGCCTAGTATGATATAAAATACATAAGGGAAAGAGGGTGTCAGCTTTCTCTGTGCCTAGATAATCAATATACAGCTGGTGGTATTTACATAAATTCCCCTTCACCATGAAATAACTTAATATATCATAGTGTTATTAGTGGTCCAGTCACATACAGTCAATAAATAGTTATATATATATAGGGAGAGAGAGAGAGAGAGAGAGAGAGAGAGAGAGAGAGAGAGAGATTTACTGTTATATCCCCATCACAAGTATAAGAATTAATTTTATCTTTCAAAAATGGTTTAGTATAGTCTTATTACTTATTTTAAGATATATTTTTAGATTTGTATGAAATAATTGCTAAGACTCTTCTTATATGCCCCAAAACATGGCTGGTGGGGTTAAATCAATTGATATCCAATGGAAGTTGTAAAGTGCAGTTATCAAAAAAAAAGTTCAACCTGAGTTATACTTTACAGCTCTATGAGTAAATAGATTTAATACTGAAGAAAGAGAAATACAGAATAATAACAACTCAGGGTGTCCACGGGTGGAAGCCCAAATTTAAATCACAAGACCCCTCAGGGTCCCCATGAAAGATATTGTGCCGCTTCTGCTGTCAGATGTGAACTCCTCATGTACAGCCCCCGCCTGCCCTGTGTGCCTTCACTAACGAAGCAAACTTGCCATTTCAAGAGGTTCGTTAGCATTTGCATATCCATGTTGCTTGTCTGAGAGAAGGATCGTCAGACGGAGCAGGCTAATTTGCATGTTAATGAGGCAGTCTGTGGAACACTGACAGGCCGCTCAGCACACACCCCACACACACTGAGTGCACACAGATGGACGCGTATATGTGTGTGTCAGAATATCTGTTTATAAATATATATTTAGGTATGTGACAGTATAAGGAAGGGGTGGCAGTGTGTATATAAAAATACTATATATCTAATTAATTAAGCTGCACAGATTATTTTTAAATGATGATTGTCTTATATATATACACAGTATATATATATATATATATATATATATATATATATATATATATATATATATATATATCTATCTATCTATCTATCTATATATATATATATATATATATATACATATATACTATAAATACACAGCCTAATTTCAGAGAAACACAAGATCATTATTTAGTGCAGTGTGCTGATTATCAGTATATAGACACTCAGTGTCGCTTTACAGTGCAGTATGTTCATTATCAGTGTATAGATACTCATCATTATTATACAGTGCAGTGTGCTCATTATCAGTGTATAGATACTCATCATTATTATACAGAGCAGTGTGCTCATTATCAGTGTATAGATACTCATCATCATTATACAGAGCAGTGTGCTCATTATCAGTGTATAGATACTCATCATTATTATACAGAGCAGTGTGCTCATTATCAGTGTATAGATATTCATCATCATTATACAGAACAGTGTGCTCATTATCAGTGTATAGATACTCATCATCATTATACAGTGCAGTGTGCTCATTATCAGTGTATACTCATCATCATTGTACAGTGCAGTGTGCTCATTATCAATGTATAGATACTCATCATCATTACACAGTGCAGTGTGCTCATTATTAGTGTATAGATACTAAGCAGCATTATACAGAGCAGTGTGCTCATTATCAGTGTAAAGATATTCATCATTATACAGAGCAGTGTGCTCATTATCAGTGTATAGATACTTATCATCATTATACAGAGCATGTGCTCATTATCAGTGTATAGACACTCATCACCATTATACAGAGCAGTGTGTTCATTATCAGTGTATATATACTCATCATCATTATACAGAGCAGTGTGCTCATTATCAGTGTATAGATACTCATCATCATTATACAGAGCAGTATGTTCATTATCAGTGTAAAGATACTCATCATCCTTATACAGAGCAGTGTGCTCATTATCAGTGTATAGATACTTATTATCATTATACAGAGCAATGTGTTCTTTATCAGTGTATAGATACTCATCATCATTATACAGAACAGTGGGTTGATTATAAGTTTATAGATACTATGGTGTTTACAGAGCAGTGTGTTCATCATCAGTGTATAGATACTCATCATCATTATACAGAGCAGTGTGCTCATTATCAGTGTATAGATACTCATCATCATTATACAGAGCAGTGTGCTCATTATCAGTGTATAGTGTGCTCATTATCAGTGTATAGATACTCTTTATCATTATACAGAGCAGTGTGCTCATTATCAGTGTATAGATACTCATCATCATTATACAGAGCAGTGTGCTCATTATCAGTGTATAGATACTCATCATCATTATACAGAGCAGTGTGCTCATTATCAGTGTATAGATACTCATAATAATACAGTGCAGTGTGCTCATTATCAGTGTATAGATACTCATCATTATACAGTGCAGTGTGCTCATTTTCAGTGTATAGATATTGAACAGTAGGGATGGGCGAATGTGTTTATATCCGAATTCGAATGTTAGAATGAATGTTATTGTAGAAATTCGATTTACATAATAGAATGTTGATAAGAACGAATATTCTTAAAAATTCGATTTTCGAATGTTATTTACAGTTTTCGAATGTCACATTCAAATTCGAATGTCACATTCAAATTCGAATGTTACATTCGAATTCGAATGTTACATTCGAATATCACATTCAAATTCGAATATTACATTTATAAAACACAATTGTAGACTAGAAACACTATTTTGAATGTCACATTAGAATCGAATATCACATTCGAATCGAATGTCACATTCGAATTCGAATATTACATTTATAAAACACAGTATTAGACTAGAAATACTATTTCGAATTCGAATGTCACATTCGAATCGAATATCACATTCGAATCGAATATCACATTCGAATCGAATATCACATTTAAAACACAGTATTAGACTAGAAATACTATTTCAAATTCGAATGTGATATTCGAATTTGAATGTAGCATTCAAATTTGAATATTACATTTATTAAACACAGTTGTAGACTAGAAATACTATTTCAAATTTGAATGTCACATTCGAATTCGAATGTCACATTCGAATTCGAATATTACATTTCAAAATTGAATGAACACATAGCTAAACATTCTATTATTCAAACAAATATTTTCGAATTTTATTGAAAAATTCGAAAACGAAAATTCGAAAATAGAATGTTAGAATGTTATATAAACATTCAAAATTCGATTCGAACGAACGGATGTATCAAAATTCGTTTTAAATTTTTAATTTTTAGAAACATTCGCCCATCCCTAGTGCTCATTATCAGTGTATAGATACTCATCATCATTATACAGAGCAGTGTGCTCATTATCAGTGTATAGATACTAATCATCCTTATACAGAGCAGTGTGCTCATTATCAGTGTATAGATACTAATCATCCTTATACAGAGCAGTGTGCTCATTATCAGTGTATAGATACTCATCATCATTATACAGAGCAGTGTGCTCATTATCAGTGTATAGATACTCATCATCATTATACAGAGCAGTGTGTTCATTATCAGTGTATAGATACTCATCATTATACAGAGCAGTGTGCTCATTATCAGTGTATAGATACTCATCATCATTATACAAAGCAGTTTGATCATTATCAGTGTATAAATACTCAGCATCATTATACAGAGCAGTGTGTTCATTATCAGTGTATAGATACTCATCATCATTATACAGAGTAGTGTGTTCATTATCAGTGTATAGATACTCATCATTATACAGAGCAGTGTGTTCATTATCAGTGTATAGATACTCATCATTATTATACAGAGCAGTGTGCTCATTATCAGTGTATAGATACTCATCATTATACAGAGCAGTGTGCTCATTATCAGTGTATAGATACTCATCATCATTATACAGAGCAGTGTGCTCATTATCAGTGTATAGATACTCATCATCATTATACAGAGCAGTGTGCTCATTATCAGTGTATAGATACTCATCATTATACAGAGCAGTGTGCTCATTATCAGTGTATAGATACTCATCATCATTATAAAGCAGTGTGTTCATTATCAGTGTATAGATACTCATCATCATTATACAAAGCAGTTTGATCATTATCAGTGTATAGATACTCATCATCATTATACAGAGAAGTGTGCTCATTATCAGTGTATAAATACTCATCATCATTATACAGTGCAGTGTGCTCATTATCAGTGTATAGATACTCATCATCATTATACAGAACAGTGTGATCATTATCAGTGTATAGATACTCATCATCATTATACAGAACAGTGTGATCATTATTAGTGTATAGATACTCATCATCATTATACAGAGAAGTGTGCTCATTATCAGTGTATAGATACTCATCATCATTATAAAGAGCAGTGTGCTCATTATCAGTGTATAGATGTTCAGTATCATTATAAAAAGGAGCAAACTCAATATCAGCAAGTAAGTGTTGCATACCCAGATATCAGGCCAGATATTAATTATATCTTAACTATAGCACAGGTGCAATAATCAGCTGATGGGTGAGCTGATTATTTCACCTGTGCTCTAGTTAAAGGACCACTAAACCCAGTAGAATATCATATTTATTAGATACATAATAAAAAGACAATGCAAAAGGGCTTGGTTTGAATTTCAAATAAGTAGTAGATTTTTCTATGACAAATGTCAAACGGCCAGATTATGAGTTTTGCGTTATGAGCGGCTATTTTCACTGCTGACCTTTAATAGTGCTGCTATTACAGGTTTGCAAAAAACCTGTATTAGCAGGCAATATGGCAGCGTTGAGCTCCATACTGCACACAAATACCAGCGCTGCTTTGAGCTGATTTTATGTGCGTGTGCACGATTTCCCCATAGTCATCAATGGGGAGAGCCTTAAAAAAAGCCTAACACCTGCAACAAACGAGCGTAAAGCTCCGTAACGCAGCCCCATTGATTCCTGTGGGGAAATAAAAGTTATGTTTATACCTAACACCCTAACATAAACCTTGGGTCTAAACACCCCTAATCTGCTGCCCCCGACATTACCGACACCTACCTACACTTATTAACCCCTAATCTTCTGCCCCCGACATCGCCGACACCTACCTACACTTATTAACCCCTAATCTGCCATCCCCGACATTGCCGACACATGCATTACACTTATTAATCCCTAATCTGCCGCCCCCGGCCACGACGCCACCTACCTACACTTATTAACCCCTAATCTGCCGCCCCCAATGTCGCAGCCACCTACATAAATTTATTAACCCCTAATCTGCTGCCCCCAACGTCGCCGCCACCAGAATACTAAAGTTATTAACCCCTAAACCTCTGCCTCCCACATCACTAACACTAAATAAATATATTAACCCCTAAACCTAAGTCTAACCCTAACCCTAACACCCCTAACTTTAATATAATTAAAATAAATCTAAATACAAATTACTATCATTAACTAAATAATTCTTATTTAAAACTAAATACTTACCTATAAAATAAACGATAAGCTAGCTACAATATAACTAATAGTTACATTGTAGCTATCTTACGGCTAGATTTAGAGTTTTGTCGGTAAGGACCCGCGTAGCTAACGCCGGCTTTTTCTGGCCGCACCATAAAAATAACTCTGGTATTGAGAGTCCACATAAAAGCTGCGTTAGGCTCCAAAAAAGGAGCGTAGAGCATATTTAACGCAGCTTCAACTCTCGATACCAGAGTTGCTTACGGACGCGGCCAGCCTTACACTTATTAACCCCTAATCTGCCGCCCCCGCTATCGCTGACCCCTGCATATTATTTTTAACCCCTAATCTGCCGCTCCGTAAACCGCCGCTACTTACATTATCCTTATGTACCCCTAATCTGCTGCCGCTAACACCGCCGACCCCTATATTATATTTATTAACCCCTAATCTGCCCCCCACAACGTCGCCTCCACCTGCCTACACTTATTAACCCCTAATCTGCAGAGCAGACCGCACCGCTATCATAATAAAGTTATTAACCCCTAATCCGCCTCACTAACCCTATAATAAATAGTATTAACCCCTAATCTGCCCTCCCTAACATCGCCGACACCTAACTTCAATTATTAACCCCTAATCTGCCGACCGGAGCTCACCGCTATTCTAATAAATGTATTAACCCCTAAAGCTAAGTCTAACCCTAACACTAACACCCCCCTAATTTAAATATAATTTAAATCTAACGAAATTAATTAATTCTTATTAAATAAATTATTCCTATTTAAAGCTAAATTCTTACCTGTAAAATAAATCCTAATATAGCTACAATATAAATTATAATTATATTATAGCTATTTTAGGATTAATATTTATTTTACAGGTAACTTTGTATTTATTTTAAACAGGTACAATAGCTATTAAATAGTTAAGAACTATTTAATAGCTAAAATAGTTAAAATAATTACAAAATTACCTGTAAAATAAATCCTAACCTAAGTTACAATTAAACCTAACACTATACTATCATTAAATTAATTAAATAAAATACCTACAATTACCTACAATTAAACCTAACACTACACTATCAATACATTAATTAAATACAATACCTACAAATAACTACAATGAAATAAACTAACTAAAGTACAAAAAATAAAAAAGAACTGTTACAAAAAATAAAAAAATATTTACAAACATAAGAAAAATATTACAACAATTTTACAAAAAATAAAAAAGAACTGTTACAAAAAATAAAAAAATATTTACAAACATAAGAAAAATATTACAACAATTTTAAACTAATTACACTTACTCTAAGCCCCCTAATAAAATAACAATGACCCCCAAAATAAAAAATGCCCTACCCTATTCTAAATTACTAAAGTTCAAAGCTCTTTTACCTTACCAGCCCTGACAGGGCCCTTTGCGGGGCATGCCCCAAGAAGTTCAGCTCTTTTGCCTGTAAAAAAAAACACATACAATCCCCCCCCCAACATTACAACCCACCACCCACATACCCCTAATATAACCCAAACCCCCCTTAAATAAACCTAACACTAAGCCCCTGAAGATCATCCTACCTTGTCTTCACCTCACCGGGTATCACGATCGGTCCTGGCTCCAAAATCTTCATCCAACCCAAGCGGGGGCTGGCGATCCATCATCTGGCTGAAGAGGTCCAGAAGAGGCTCCAAAGTCTTCATCCTATCCGGGAAGAAGAGTAGATCCGGACCGGCAACCATCATCTTCCAAGCGGCACCTTCTATCTTCATCCGATGAGGACCGGCTCCATCCTGAAGACCTCCACCGCGGACCCATCTTCATCCGGCGACGTCCAACTGAAGAATGACGGTTCCTTTAAGGGACGTCATCCAAGATGGCGTCCCTCGAATTCCGATTGGCTGATAGGATTCTATCAGCCAATCGGAATTAAGGTAGGAATATTCTGATTGGCTGATGGAATCAGCCAATCAGAATCAAGATCAATCCGATTGGCTGATCCAATCAGCCAATCAGCTTGAGCTCGCATTCTATTGGCTGATCGGAACAGCCAATAGAATGCGAGCTCAATCTGATTGGCTGATTGGATCAGGGGCAGATGAGGGGTTAATAAATATAATATAGGGGTCGGCGGTGTTAGGGGCAGCAGATTAGGGGTACATAAGGATAACTTAAGTAGCGGCGCTTTGCGGTCGGCAGATTAGGGGTTAATTATTGTAGGTAGCTGGCTGCGACGTTGTGGGGGGCAGGTTAGGGGTTAATAAATATAATATAGGGGTCGGCGGGTGTTAGGGGCAGCAGATTAGGGGTACATAAGGATAACGTAGGTGGCGGTCGGCAGATTAGGGGTTAAAAAAATTTAATCGAGTGGCGGCGATGTGGGGGGCCTCGGTTTAGGGGTACATAGGTAGTTTATGGGTGTTAGTGTACTTTAGAGTACAGTAGTTAAGAGCTTTATGAACCGGCGTTAGCCCAGAAAGCTCTTAACTACTGACTTTTTTCTGTGGCTGGAGTTTTGTCGTTAGATGTCTAACGCTCACTTCAGACACGACTCTAAATACCGGAGTTAGAAAAATCCCATTGAAAAGATAGGATACGCAATTGACGTAAGGGGATCTGCGGTATGGAAAAGTCGCGGCTGAAAAGTGAGCGTTAGACCCTTTTTTGAGTGACTCCAAATACCGGAGGTAGCCTAAAATCAGCGTTAGGAGCCTCTAACGCTGGTTTTCACGGCTACCGCCAAACTCCAAATCTAGGCCTTAGATTTTATTTCACAGCTAAGTTTGTATTTATTTTAACTAGGTAGACTAGTTAGTAAATAGTTAATAACTATTTATTAGCTACCTAGTTAAAATAAATACAAAGTTACCTGTAAAATAAAACCTAACCTGTCTTACACTAGCACCTAACATTACACTAAAATTAAATAAAATACATTAATTAAATACAATTAACTAAATTACATAAAAAAATAAACACTAAATTATACAAAATAAAAAAGAAAATATCAAATATTTAAACTAATTACACCTAATCTAATAGCCCTATCAAAATAAAAAAAGCCCCCCCAAAATAAAAAAAACCGCTAGCCTAAACTAAACTGCCAAAAGCCCTTAAAAGGGCCTTTTGCGGGGCATTGCCCCAAAGAAATCGAAATTCCGGGGACGCCATCTTGGATGACATCATTTAAAGGAAAATTCATTCTTGAAGAGACAGCAAAAGAAGAGGATGCTCCACGCCGGATGATTTGAAGATGGAGCCGCTCCGCGTTGGAAGGATGAATATGGAAGAAGCCGTCTGGACTTCTGCCCGCCTGGAGGATGACTTCTTGCCGCTTGGATGAAGACTTCTCCCGGCTTCGTTGAGGATGGATGTCCGATCTTCAAAAACTGTAAGTGGATCTTCGGGGGTTAGTGTTAGGTTTTTTTAATGGTTTATTGGGTGGGGGTTTTTTTAGATTAGGGATTTTGGGCAATGTAAAAGAGCTAAATGCCCTTTTAAGGGCAATGCCCATACAAATGCCCTTTTCAGGGCAATGGGGAGCTTAGGTTTTTTAGATATGATTTTATTTGGGGGGTTTGGTTGTGTGGGTGGTGGGTTTTACTGTTGGGGGTTGCTTGTATTTTTTTTTTTTACTTTTACAGGTAAAAGAGCCCTTTTAAGGGCTATTGGCAGTTTAGTTTAGGCTAGGGTTTTTTTTTTATTTTAGGGGGGCTTTTTTATTTTGATAGGGCTATTAGATTAGGTGTAATTAGTTTAAATATTTGATAATTTTTTTTTATTTTGTGTAATTTAGTGTTTATTTTTTATGTAATTTAGTTAATTGTATTTAATTAATGTAATTATTTAATTTTAGAGTAATGTTAGTTGTTAGTGTAAGACAGGTAAGGTTTTATTTTACAGGTAAATTTGTATTTATTTTAACAAGGTAGCTAGTAAATAGTTAATAACTATTTATTAACTATTCTACCTAGTTAAAATAAATACAAACTTACCTGTAAAATAAAAATAAAACCTAAGCTAGCTACAATGTAAATATTTGTTATATTGTAGCTAGCTTAGGGTTTATTTTACAGGTAAGTATTTAGAGGCCTATTTATCAAGCCGTCAACCAAAAAAACGCTGGCATTCTGCAGCGTAATTGTGGTGAGCCTGATTCGTCTTAATTATCAAAGCCTACAGACCGGCAAAAGTTGAAATCTGTGACGTAACATACGATCCGGCAGTCTCAGTCTGACACAGATCGATGCTTACGTCATTACAGATGTTCCGAATACAAATTTGGCACAATCTGACTACTTTTGCTAGTTATCAAAGTTCTAAGAGGTACGCTCGCCACTATTCAGGCCCAGCTTACCTGCTTTTCAATCCGCCACCCTGGAGGCCGCGGATGCCATAGGAATCAATGGGAGTCTGAAATCAGCGAAAGTTTATGTTCGCTGCTGCCCGATATCCCATTGATTTCTATGCTAGCATAAAAGTAAAGTTTACACCTAACACCCTAACATAAGCCCCGAGTATAAACACCACTAATCTGCCGCCCCCTACATCGCCGCCACCTACATAATGTTATTAACCCCTATTCCGCTGCTCCGGACCCCATCACAACTGTAATAAAGTTATTAACCCCTATTCTGCCGCTCCCCGAGCCCACCGCAACTAAATAAATGTATTAATCCCTAAACCCCTGGTCTCCCACATCATTACCACTTACTAAACCTATTAACCCCTAAACCACCAGCCCCCCACATCACCATAAATTAAATTAAGCTATTAACCCCTAAACCTAACAACCCGCTAACTGTACATTAAATATTAACTCATCCCTTATAAAAAAATTTAAACTTATCTTTAGAATTAAAATAAACTATATTAAACTGTTAATTAATCTACTCTAACTCTAACCCTACTCAAGCTATTTAAATCTACTAATAAAAATTACTAAGTTACAAAAAACTAACAACTAAGTTACACAAAATAACAAACACATACGGCTAGATTTAGAGTTCTGCGGCCAAAGGGGTGCGTTAGCTACGCGTGCTTTCCCCCCCCCCCCCGCACCTTTTAAATACCGCTGGTATTTAGAGTTCACAGAATGGCTGCGTTAGACTCCAAAAAAGGGAGCGTAGAGCATATTTACCGCCACTGCAACTCTAAATACCAGAGTTGCTTACGGACGCGGCCAGCTTCAAAAACGTGCTCGTGCACGATTCCCCCATAGAAAACAATGGGGCAGTTTGAGCTGAAAAAAACCTAACACCTGCAAAAAAGCAGCGTTCAGCTCCTAACGCAGCCCCATTGTTTCCTATGGGGAAACACTTCCTAAGTCTGCACCTAACACCCTAACATGTACCCCGAGTCTAAACACCCCTAACCTTACACTTATTAACCCCTAATCTGCCGCCCCGCTATCGCTGACCCCTGCATATTATTATTAACCCCTAATCTGCCGCTCCGTACACCGCCGCAACCTATGTTATCCCTATGTACCCCTAATCTGCTGCCCCTAACACCGCCGACCCCTATATTATATTTATTAACCCCTAATCTGCCGCCCCCGCTATAGCTGACCCCTGCATATTATTCTTAACCCCTTATCTGCCGCTCCGTACACCGCCGCAACCTACGTTATCCCTATGTACCCCTAATCTGCTGCCCCTAACACCGCCGACCCCTATATTATATGTATTAACCCCTAATCTGCCGCCCCCAACGTCGCCTCCACCTACCTACAATAATTAACCCCTAATCTGCCGACCGGATCTCACCGCTACTCTAATAAATGTATTAACCCCTAAAGCTAAGTCTAACCCTAACACTAACACCCCCCTAAATTAAATATAATTTACATCTAACAAAATATATGAACTATTATTAAATAAATTATTCCTATTTAAAGCTAAATACTTAACTGTAAAATAAACCCTAATATAGCTACAATATAAATTATAATTATATTGTAGCTATTTTAGGATTTATATTTATTTTACAGGCAACTTTGTATTTATTTTAACCAGGTACAATAGCTATTAAATAGTTAATAACTATTTAATAGCTACCTAGTTAAAATAATTACAAAATTACCTGTAAAATAAATCCTAACCTAAGTTACAATTAAACCTAACACTATACTATCAATAAATTAATTAAATAAAATACCTAAAATTATCTACAATTAAACCTAACACTACACTATCAATAAATTAATTAAATACAATACCTACAAATAAATACAATGAAATAAACTAACTAAAGTACAAAAAATAAAAAAGAACTAAGTTACAAAAAATAAAAAAATATTTACAAACATTAGAAAAATATTACAACAATTTTAAACTAATTACACCTACTCTAAGCCCCCTAATAAAATAACAAAGACCCCCAAAATAAAAAAATGCCCTGCCCTATTCTAAAATTAAAATAGAAAAGCTCTTTTACCTTACCAGCCCTGAAAAGGGCCCTTTGCGGGACATGCCCCAAAGAATTCAGCTCTTTTGCCTGTAAAAAAAACATACAATACCCCCCCAAGATTACAACCCACCACCCACATACCCCTAATCTAACCCAAACCCCCCTTAAATAAACCTAACACTAAGCCCCTGAAGATCTCCCTACCTTATCTTCACCACACCGGGTATCAGCGATCCGTCCAGGCTCCGATGTCTTGATCCAAGCCCAAGCGGGGGGCTGAGGATGTCCATGATCAGGCTGAAGTCTTGGCCCAAGCGGGGGCTGAAGATGTCCATGATCCGGCTGAAGTCTTCATCCAAGCGGGAGATGAAGAGGTCCATGATCCGACTGAAGTCTTCTATCAAGTGGCATCTTCAATCTTCTTTCTTCCGGATCCATGTAGTTCATCCCGCCGACGCGGAACATCCATCTTCACCGACGACTTCCCGACGAATGACGGTTCCTTTAAGGGACATCATCCAAGATGGTGTCCCTCGAATTCCGATTGGCTGATAGGATTCTATCAGCCAATCGGAATTAAGGTAGGAAAATTCTGATTGGCTGATGGAATCAGCCAATCAGATTCAAGTTCAATCCGATTGGCAGATCCAAACAGCCAATCAGATTGAGCTCGCATTCTACAGGGAGTGCAGAATTATTAAGCAAATTAGTATTTTGACCACATCATCCTCTTTATGCATGTTGTCTTACTCCAAGCTGTATAGGCTCGAAAGCCTACTACCAATTAAGCATATTAGGTGATGTGCATCTCTGTAATGAGAAGGGGTGTGGTCTAATGACATCAGCACCCTATATCAGGTGTGCATAATTATTAGGCAACTTCCTTTCCTTTGGCAAAATGGGTCAAAAGAAGGACTTGACAGGCTCAGAAAAGTCAAAAATAGTGAGATATCTTGCAGAGGGATGCAGCACTCTTAAAATTGCAAAGCTTCTGAAGCGTGATCATCGAACAATCAAGCGTTTCATTCAAAATAGTCAACAGGGACGCAAGAAGCGTGTGGAAAAAGCAAGGCGCAAAATAACTGCCCATGAACTGAGAAAAGTCAAGCGTGCAGCTGCCAAGATGCCACTTGCCACCAGTTTGGCCATATTTATTTGCAACATCACTGGAGTGCCCAAAAGCACAAGGTGTGCAATACTCAGAGACATGGCCAAGGTAAGAAAGGCTGAAAGACGACCACCACTGAACAAGACACACAAGCTGAAACGTCAAGACTGGGCCAAGAAATATCTCAAGACTGATTTTTCTAAGGTTTTATGGACTGATGAAATGAGAGTGAGTCTTGATGGGCCAGATGGATGGGCCCGTGGCTGGATTGGTAAAGGGCAGAGAGCTCCAGTCCGACTCAGACGCCAGCAAGGTGGAGGTGGAGTACTGGTTTGGGCTGCTATCATCAAAGATGAGCTTGTGGGGCCTTTTCGGGTTGAGGATGGAGTCAAGCTCAACTCCCAGTCCTACTGCCAGTGTCTGGAAGACACCTTCTTCAAGCAGTGGTACAGGAAGAAGTCTGCATCCTTCAAGAAAAACATGATTTTCATGCAGGACAATGCTCCATCACACGCGTCCAAGTACTCCACAGTGTGGCTGGCAAGAAAGGGTATAAAAGAAGAAAATCTAATGACATGGCCTCCTTGTTCACCTGATCTGAACCCCATTGAGAACCTGTGGTCCATCATCAAATGTGAGATTTACAAGGAGGGAAAACAGTACACCTCTCTGAACAGTGTCTGGGAGGCTGTGGTTGCTGCTGCACACAATGTTGATGGTGAACAGATCAAAACACTGACAGAATCCATGGATGGCAGGCTTTTGAGTGTCCTTGCAAAGAAAGGTGGCTATATTGGTCACTGATTTGTTTTTGTTTTGTTTTTGAATGTCAGAAATGTATATTTGTGAATGTTGAGATGTTATATTGGTTTCACTGGTAAAAATAAATAATTGAAATGGGTATATATTTGTTTTTTGTTAAGTTGCCTAATAATTATGCACAGTAATAGTCACCTGCACACACAGATATCCCCCTAAAATAGCTATAACTAAAAACAAACTAAAAACTACTTCCAAAACAATTCAGGTTTGATATTAATGAGTTTTTTGGGTTCATTGAGAACATGGTTGTTGTTCAATAATAAAATTAATCCTCAAAAATACAACTTGCCTAATAATTCTGCACTCCCTGTATTGGCTGATCGGAACAGCCAATAGAATGCGAGCTCAATCTGATTGGCTGATTGGATCAGCCAATCGGATTGAACTTGAATCTGATTGGCTGATTCCATCAGCCAATCAGAATTTTCCTACCTTAATTCCGATTGGCTGATAGAATCCTATCAGCCGATCAGAATTCGACGGACGCCATCTTGGATGACGTCATTTAAAGGAACCATCATTCGGCGAGTAGGCGTCGGTAGAAGAGGATGGATCCGCGTCGGCTAGAAGAAGATGGCTCCGGAAGAAAGAAGATTGAAGATGCCGCTTGATAGAAGTCCTCATCCCGATGATGGACCTCTTCAGCACCCGCTTGGATCAAGACTTCAGCCCGATGATGGAATTCTTCAGCCGCCGCTTGGATCAAGACTTCAGCCGGATCATGGACATCTTCAGCCCCGCTTGGGCTTGGATGAAGATTTCGGACCCTCTTCTGGAGCGATCGGTGAACCCGGTGAGGTGAAGACAAGGTAGGGAGATCTTCAGGGGCTTAGTGTTAGGTTTATTTAAGGGGGGTTTGGGTTAGATTAGGGGTATGTGGGTGGTGGGTTGTAATGTTGGGGGGGTATTGTATGTTTTTTTTTTACAGGCAAAAGAGCTGAATTCTTTGGGGCATGCCCCACAAAGGGCCCTTTTCAGGGCTGGTAAGGTAAAAGAGCTTTTCTATTTTAATTTTAGAATAGGGTAGGGCATTTTTTTATTTTGGGGGTCTTTGTTATTTTGTTAGGGGGCTTAGAGTAGGTGTAATTAGTTTAAAATTGTTGTAATATTTTTCTAATGTTTGTAAATATTTTTTTATTTTTTGTAACTTAGTTCTTTTTTATTTTTTGTACTTTAGTTAGTTTATTTCATTGTATTTATTTGTAGGTATTGTATTTAATTAATTTATTGATAGTGTAGTGTTAGGTTTAATTGTAACTTAGGTTAGGATTTATTTTACAGGTAATTTTGTAATTATTTTAACTAGGTAACTATTAAATAGTTATTAACTATTTAATAGCTATTGTACCTGGTTAAAATAATTACAAAGTTGCCTGTAAAATAAATATTAATCCTAAAATAGCTACAATATAATTATAATTTATATTGTAGCTATATTAGGGTTTATTTTACAGGTAAGTATTTAGCTTTAAATAGGAATAATTTATTTAATAAGAGTTAATTTATTTCGTTAGATTTAAATTAAATTTAACTTAGGGGGTTGTTAGTGTTAGGGTTAGACTTAGCTTTAGGGGTTAATACATTTATTATAGTAGTGGTGCGGTCCGGTCGGCAGATTAGGGGTTAATTATTGTAGGTAGGTGGAGGCAACGTTGGGGGCGGCAGATTAGGGGTTAATAAATATAATATAGGGGTCGGCTGTGTTAGGGGCAGCAGATTAGGGGTACATAGGTATAATGTAGGTTGCGGCGGTGTACGGAGCGGCAGATTAGGGGTTAAAAAAAATTAATAGAGTGGCGGCGATGTGGGGGAGCCTCGGTTTAGGGGTACATAGGTAGTTTATGGGTGTTAGTGTACTTTAGAGCACAGTAGTTAAGAGCTTTATATACCGGCGTTAGCCCAGAAAGCTCTTAACTACTGACTTTTTTCTGCGGCTGGAGTTTTGTTGTTAGATTTCTAATGCTCACTTCAGCCACGACTCTAAATACCAGCGTTAGAAAGATCCCATTGAAAAGATAGGATGCGCAAATGGCGTAGGGGGATCTGCGGTATGGAAAAGTCGCGGCTGCAAAGTGAGCGTTAGACCCTTTCCTGACTGACTCCAAATACCTGCGGGCGGTAAAAACCAGCGTTAGGAGCCTCTAACGCTGGTTTTGATGGCTACCGCCAAACTCTAAATCTAGGCCCAAGTTACACAAAATAAAAAACACTAAGTTACACAAAATAAAAAATAAATGATCAAATATTTAAACTAATTACACCTAATCTAAGAGCCCTATGAAAATAAAAAAGCCTCCCCAAAATACCCCCCCCCCCTTCGCTAGCCTACAACTACCAATGGCCCTTAAAAGGGCCTTTTGCGGGGCATTGCCCCAAAGAAATCAGCTCTTTTCCCTGTAAAAAAAAATACAAACACCCCCCAACAGTAAAACCCACCACCCACACAACCAACCCCCCAAATAAAATTCTATCTAAAAAACCTAAGCTCCCCATTGCCCCGAAAAGGGCATTTGAATGGGCATTGCTCTTAAAAGGGTATTTAGCTCTTTTTCCGCCCAAAGTCCCTAATCTAAAATTAAAACCCACCCAATAAACCCTTAAAAAACCTAACACTAACCCCCGAAGATCCACTTACAGTTTTTGAAGACCGGACATCCATCCTCAATGAAGCAGCAGAAGTCCTCAGAGAAGCCGACAGAAGTCTTCATCCAAGCCGGCAGAAGTCTTCATCCAGACAGCATCTTCAATCTTCATCCATCTGGCGTGGAGCGGCTCCATCGTCAAGACATACGGCGCGGAGCATCCTCTTCTTCCGACGTCTTATGGAACAATGATGTTTCCCTTTAAATGATGTCATCCAAGATGGTGTCCCTTAGATTCTGATTGGCTGATAGAATTCTATCAGCCAATCGGAATTAAGGTGGAAAAAATCCTTTTGGCTGTTGCAATCAGCCAATAGGATTGAGCTTTTATCCTATTGGCTGATCCAATCAGCCAATAGGATTGAGCTTGCATTCTATTGGCTATTCCAATCAGCCAATAGAATGCAAGCTCAATCTTATTGGCTGATTGGATCAGCCAATAGGATGAAAGCTCAATCCTATTGGCTGATTGTAACAGCAGGATTTTTTCCACCTTAATTCTGATTGGCTGATAGAATTCTATCAGCCAATCGGAATCTAAGGGACGTCATCTTGGATGACGTAATTTAAAGGGAAACTTCATTGTTCCAGATGACGTTGGAAGAAGAGGATGCTCCGTGCAAGATGTCTTGAAGATGGAGCCGCTCCCCGCCGGATGGATGAAGATAGAAGATGCTGTCTGGATGAAGACTTCTGCTGGTTTGGCTTGCTTGGATGAAGACTTCTGCCGCTTCGTTGAGGATGGATGTCGGGTCTTCAAAAACTGTAAGTGGATCTTCGGGGGTTAGTGTTAGGTTTTTTTAAGGGTTTATTTGGTGGGTTTTAATTTTAGATTTGGGACTTTGTACGGAAAAAGAGCTAAATGCCCTTTTCAGGGCAATGGGGAGCTTAGGTTTTTTAGATAGAATTTTATTTGGGGGGATTGGTTGTGTGGGTGGTGGGTTTTACTGTTTGGACGATGTTTGTAATTTTTTTTACAGGGAAAGGAGCTGATTTATTTGGGGCAATGCCCCACAAAAGGCCCTTTTAAGGGCCATTGGTAGTTAATTGTAGGCTAGGGTTTTTTTTATTTTGGAGGGGCTTTTTTATTTTCATAGGGCTCTTAGATTAGGTGTAATTAGTTTAAATATTTGATAATTTATTTTTTATTTTGTGTAACTTAGTGTTTGTTTGTTTTTTGTAACTTAGTGTTTTTTACTTTGTGTAACTTAGTTGTTAGTTTTTTGTAACTTAGTAATTCTTTATTGTAATAATTTGAGTAGGGTTAGGTTTTTAGAAATTTAATATAGTTAATTTAATTTGTAGTTTAATGTAATTTTAGGATAATAGTTAGGGTAGATTAATAGTTTAATATAGTTTAATGTAATTTTAGGATAATAGTTAGGGTAGATTAATTAGCAGTTTTATATAGTTTATTTTAATTCTAAAGGTAAGTTTTTAGGGGTTAATAGGTTTTTGTAAGTGGTAGTGATGTGGGAGGCTAGGGGTATAGGGGTTAATACATTTATTTAGTTGCGGTGGGCTCAGGGAGCGGCGGTTTAGGGGTTAATAACTTTATTTAGTTGCGGTGGGCTCTGGGAGCGGCGGGATAGGGGTTAATAACTTTATTAGAGTTGCGGTGGGCTCCGGGAGTGGCGGGATAGGGGTTAATAACTTTATTAGAGTTGCGGTGGGCTCTGTGAGCGGAGGGATAGGAGTTAATAACTTTATTAGAGTTGCGGTGGGCTCCAGGAGCGGCGGGATAGGGGTTAATAACTTTTTTTAGCTGCGGCGGGTCTGGGAGTGGCGGGATAGGGGTTAAACATTTTAGTATAGTGGCGGTGTTTAGTGACAGGGTATAAATAAAACTGGGAAAAAGCCAAATACCAGCGAGATCGATGACTGTTAGTTAACAACAGTCCGCTGCTCATCGCTCCAAACTTGGTGCGCGGCTTTTTGACAGCTTTTTTATAAATAAGGAGTGTATTCATGTCTGCGGCTGCGATGTTAGGCGATGTCATGCGAGCGTATTGGTCCCGGCAAATGCAGCATAGCTGAAGGCTTGATAAGTAGGCCTCTTAGTCTTAAATACGTATTATTTAGGTAATAATAGTAGGTTATATTTAGATTTATTTTAATTATATTAAAGTTAGGGGTGTTAGGGTTAGGGTTAGACTTAGGGGTTAATATATTTATTTAGTGTTAGTGATGTGGGAGTCCAGAGGTTTAGGGTTTAATAACTTTAGTATAGTGGCGGCGACATTGGGGGCAGAAGATTAGGGGTTAATAATATTTAACTAGTGTTTACAATGCGGGAGTGCGGCGGGTTAGGGGTTAATATGTTTATTATAGTGGCGGCGATGTCCGGAATGGCAGATTAGGGGTTAATAAATTTATTTTAGTGTTTGCAATGCGGGAGGGCCTCAGTTTAGGGGTTAATAGGTAGTTTATCGGTGTTAGTGTACTTTGTAACACTTTACTTATGAGTTTTATGTTACAGCTTTGTAGTGTAAAACCCATAACTACTGACTTTCAGTTTACGGTACGGATCTTGTAGTTATAGTCTGAACCGCTCACTTTTTGGCCGGACAGGCGTAATACCGGCGCTGTGAAAGTCCCATTGAAAAATTACTTTTTAAAAAGTGCGGTAGTTACATTGCGTAACGGCCAAAAAAGTATGCGGTACAGTTGTACCTACAAGACTCACAATAGCAGTGGTAGTGAAAAAGACCCATAACGATGCTTTTTCACTCATAACGCAAAACTCGTAATCTAGCCGAAAGTTAGTTACATTTTTCTTCCTAATGTATCATGGGACTACGGAGCCCCAGAGATGTCACACAAGATTTTATTTTTTATACATCATGTGCACATTTTGCTAAATCATGAGCACAGTGAGCACGTTTTGCTAAATCGTGAGCACATTTTAGCTAAATCATGCTCACAATTTAGCTAAAACATGAGCACGATTTAGCTAAGTCATAATTTATGTTTTCCTTCTAAATACAGAAAGAGTCCATAGCTGCATTCATTACTTGTGGGAAAATTATACCCAAGCTACAGAGGACACTTAATGCTAATGAGAGGGTACAAATAAGAGGTGGCTCAACCTGAGGGCACCACAGCCTGCAAGAAAACCAAACTCCCAAAGGCTTCCTGATAGAAGCAAAAAATAAAAATAATAAGAATGGTAGGAGGACCAAGCAGCCGCTCACTGCACTCAAACCAATCCATAAACCTCTGAGGATGCTAGTGACCCGCTGTCTCCTAGAGCCAGCGAAAACCACTCCACTTACAAGGAGGATGTTAATCAGCTTCCAAAACCTTGCACTCCCGGGATGGGTACAACATAAATTAAAAAACTGACTACTCTGATGAAGTTTGACAGAACCTCAGAAAAAGAAGAACCTCTTCCCATTTGGACAATGTATACGACCATCTTAGGGAGAAATAACTTGGATAGCCCTTTTATAGGGAAGACCACAATAAAGAAGAACGTGTTGCAAATTGCAACACAGGAACCTATTGTACGTAGAAAAAACAATCTACAGACGAAATAGGTCCTTGAGTAAAATTCAAAGATCACCTCCTGAACAGGTACAAAGGTAACCCAATGTAACTCCTGAAGGAAGATCCAACCTCAATTGGAGCAAGGAATGGACTTGCCGGCCCTGCCGCAGGCAGTGCCTTAGCAAACACAACTGAATACCTGACAAGATCAATCAATCTCTGGAACTGGAGCACCAACATATAGCAAAAACTGCTTGCGAAAGAGCATACCAGAAAAAGGAACCACAGCTGGTATCCATCTGCAATCTCCACATGCCAGGCAGCTAAGACCAACAGGCTATCCTGGCAGGTTGCCCCTTCGAACAAGAACTAGCTAGACAAGCCCCTCACCAGCTCATTCCAGAGGGGAAGAAGAGAACTCCAGGATCCAGAAGAGAGCCCGGAAATGCTAGCTCCTTCCGACAAAAAGAGAGGGAGTCCTCCACGCCTAAAAAACTTGATGAGGAACCAGGTACAAGCTGAAGGAAAAGACCAAACCCTTCAGAAAAACCTACTCTCAGCTTGGTCTAAGCGACCCCACGGAATACGACCGGGGAAAAAAAGATCCCAGATGCAAAAGAGACTCTGACCCGGTAGATCTTTCATGACATTGAGCCTCTAAACCCTGATTACAAACCCATGTACAAAAATGGATCAACAGTCTCCCAGACACCCATTCCAGATGGGATCGAGCCATCCTCGAAAAAGAGTTACATGGCCAAAAAGGAGAAGGTTAAAATAAACCTCCTCAGAATTAAGAAAACTGCCCCAGCAGAATTCAAACTCCAAGCCGATAGCTTGCTAGGCCTGGAAATAATCCCTTCGGACCCTTAGTCCTGTGGAATTCAACTGAGAAACTCGATCTGCTTTCTTCAGATACACATTCGAAAACTTATGGATAGTCAGATAAAACGGATGATCATAAGGAACTTCTGTTCTGGAAGAAGCACGGTCAGAGAATGGATTGCTGTCAAGAGCCGTAGTGGTCCTTCGTCCACCACCAAATTCGAGACCCTCCCATCTACGCAGGAGGAACTCACTGACTCAGAAATAATCCACTCACCAAGAGGTCCCAACTGGCATGTATCCAGAAGAAGACCTCAGAGCCAAATGCTTGACTGGAAAACCCCCAAAGATGATTGGGAGGAAAATCCTGATTCATATATCCCCCGAAAACACTCTCTTCCTGCTGACAAGGAAGAGACAAAGACAAAACAGCCCCGGGAAACTAGGATAAAAATCCCTGACACCTGAAGAGCTGGACACAAAGACTCTTAGGCAAAGTCAAGAACCCAAGCCATGTCGAAGACTCGGCCTGGGCTGAATTCACACAGCACCAACTAAGGCCTGAAGGTGAATTGGAGGGCAGAACCCAATGAAGTAAATTTAACTTCATAAGCTCTAAAGAAAGGAGCCTTCCTGGTTGAAAGACCAAACCGCATCCAAAGGATCCAACCTGGTGTCAAACACCAGAACTCAGGTCTAGGTCCACCTTTGAGGATGAAACCAGCAGGAAGCAAATCCCAAAAAGTCTTCTAGAAGATGCTGGAAAAACCAGAAAAGTCAAGACTCGGGAGCCACTGCAACACCTAGAAATAGGCTACTGCCATAATAAACCCTAGATCCCAAGACTAAGGACCGAAGCGAATTTCGGAAGAAAAACGGTTCCTAAGAATCAGACCTGCTTAAATATGCATGATTTGAATGAACATCCAGCGAAAACTGCTGGATCTGAATCATCAACCTTTGAGTTCCACAGAGAAAACTACCAAACTACGCTGGACTGCTTTAGACAGGAAAGATAACCTTCTTTCTAAATCCAGGTAGAGAAAACTGTTATTCTCTCTGAACAAAGAGAAAAAAAAATCTCTGCTTAACGATCATCGGACCCAGAAGGACGAGAAAACCCCTCTCCTAATTGGGCTATTCACCCGCAGTGTCTGACACTGCAAAAAGTACCGGGACAAGACTCCAAAAGTCCCCTAGTCCCGAAAAACTGAATAAAAGCTCAAATCCGGGCTCTAGGACCCCCAGACCCATATGATCCAGCAGCAAGTGCCCATTCAGAAAGAACCAAGAGAATAACAGACTGAACTATTACCCAAAACAGGTCCTGCCTGTAATCAAGGGTACAACACGTCTGTCATAAAAAACATAAACAAAAACTTAAGTTCCAGAAGTTCTAGGAACTGAAAATAAACAGATATAAAAAACAAGCTCTGGAGCTCAAACTTTCATATCTATAAAGTCGAGGGAACATCCCCCCGACCAGATATCTAGACGCTTCCATCGGAAGACATCCATCTCGACCATCAAAGTTGATATAGCCAGAAACAATCCAAGTGACAAACTTCAAAAAGAGAGCTCTTAAAACAAAAACTATCCGAAACGGATTAGAAAAGAAAATGGTTAGATGCACCAAAAAGACTGCAAAAGTGTATGCAAAACGAACAGGTCCTGCCTGTGTATAACACAAACCCCCCATAGAGCTCGGGGCTGGGATTCTATAACTATATACATAGAGACGATAATGAGAGGATTCAACCCACTCCAATCATCTAATCAAGATCGTTATCTGATATAGAGGACTGAGATCCACTTGATGGATCAGGACTGGGAACCTCTAACATCGCCAAAATCTCTCTCAGGAGTAAACATAGGCATGCCACTCTAAGTCTAAAAACCAAATCCTCCTCAGTCAGAAGAATCAAATCAGGCAATTCTGACCCCGGAGGTTCTACCTCTGAAGCCTCAGAGGGAACCGCACCTCCAGAAGACAGATCTGGCACAATCGTCATTTTACATGATGGCCCATGTGTAGGAGAGCACGAATTAACCATTCACTTTGTAGGCGGAAGAGGCAAATTCGCTAATGTGAAAATACACGGTAACCTCCGGTAGAAAAAAGTCTCCCTCAGACGAAGGAGTAATGGCTCTTAGGGGAACTGCATGTGTAAGATAAAATTCTAGGGAACGCATCTCACGGGAAGAGGAATCCTCATAGGTGACGGCTCACTGTATTGTGGCATATGGAACATAATTGAGCAGGCTGGTCTACCCAGTCCTCCTCACAACATACATAGGTATCAAAATCTGTATCAGAGGAATCCTCTTGAATATCAGACACCTCCATAATTGTAATTAAGAGTTTTAGACAAAAAAACAAACAAACTGGCACCTACACCCCCAATGGCTGGGGCACTCACCACCACCTATGACCCAGATAGGTAGAGAAATTAACTCTTCTCCGGAGTTACTTGGTCAGGAATCGGAAATGGAAAACAAGACATTACTACACCCAGTCACATGGTGCCTCATGCAGGACTACCCCAGCTCAATAAAACTGCACAGCTCTGTAACCTGTATGTTTCATATCAGCCTAAGATTTTAAAATGTCTCCTTACACATACGCAGTCAAAATCACATAACAAACATGATTAAAAAGACCAACTGTTCAAAAATCCCCCTCAGGAGATATTAACCCTTGATTCCATAAAGATAAAGGAGTCCAACTGAGACCCTGTGTTCTATCGTTAACATGTGTGTATAAAATGAAACAATCTTACCGGAATCCAATCCGTGGAACAGCAACACGGTTCTTCAAGTTTGAGTGAAGAAAAGCAAGCAGCGAAACTCATCAACGCTGATTGCTTATAGGAGCTGTTAATCTGAGTCTGGTTGGTTTCGCAGAAAGACTCTCCCTGCATCTCCAGACTCTAACTTTCATCAATGCTCTCACTGAGAGGCTAACAGGACTACTTAAGATTCCAGTTCCATCCCGAAGGGCAGGTACCCCTCATAAGGAACCACCCAAAAAAATGTCCAACACTTCTCTGCCAACCTCCTGTGACGAAAGGCAAAGAATGACTGGGGGATGAGGGAAGTGGGGGATGTATTTAAGCCTTTGGTTGGGGTGTCTTTGCCTCCTCCTGGTGGCCAGGTTCTGTATTCCCACAAGTAATGAATGCAGCTGTGGTCTGTATTTAAAGGATAAAGGATAAAGACAAAAGAATGTGATAATATTTTATAGAGAAATGACAGAAAAATATGTATTTGAAATTGTACAATTCATTTTTTTTTACAGGGAGCACAACCATGTTGTTTTGAGAAACCAATTTTTAACCTGAATAATTAACTAATTTCTGTTCAAGATATATTTAAAATATAACATAATTTATGTACACCTATTTCACCTCCAATAATTTGAACATAATTGCATTGTATTGTGAAAGGATAAATATGCTTTATGCTAAATGTACTGTTTGTCACGTAACATATTGCTAACATTGGGCTTTTAGAAATCCATGTGACTGAAACTAAGGTGCAGTTACTTACCAGTCTGTCTTTACTGTTTCTCACATAAGCCGCGTTCGACAAGCGCTCCAAGCGAACTGGGACTTTTGGAGCGTTCTGTGAACACTTGCTAGTGAGGCACTGGGCGTTCCCTCAGTTCTCCGATGACATAGGTACCAGCGTTTCCAGCATTTCCAGCGTGCTGGTAAAGCTGGGACTTTTCAGAGCAAAGCTCAGATGCTTGTAAACATGGCAGCCTCCACGAGCAAAACGTGTGTGTATATATTTATATATATATGTATATACATACAGTATATTTACTGTATATACACACGTGTTGCTCGTGGAGGCTGCCATGTTTACAATAATGTAAAAAGTTAATCCTGTCTCTGCATTATTTATTATCACAATTTGTGAAAGTATTATTAAATTATTATGGATTACACATTTATAATTCATATGTGAGACGTTTTTTTTTGCATGCAATATTTCTAATACTTAAAAGGTATTATGAATATTGCATGCAAATAGAAGCGTCTCAGTACTATGCAAATCCCTTTGCGCATGCCTACTATTCTGTCAATGCGTGGTGACGTGGGATGTTGCGTTCTGTCAAAGCTCCCTAACTGATGAAGTATCCACAGCGCCACGTCATCACACTGCATATGTGCCAGCGCTGGGTCTAACTGCTACCCGAATGTGGCCTTACACACTGGGGTCAATTTATCAAGCTCTGTAAGGAGCTTAATGCCCCGTGTTTCTAAAGACCGCTGCTCCATAACCTGTCTGCCTGCTCTGAGGCGGCGGACAGAAATCAACCCGATTGAATATGATAGGGTTGATTGACACCCCCTTAGGTGTCAATCAATTGACAAATCAATGGCCGCAAATCTGCAGGGGGCGGTATTGCATCAGCAGTTCACAAGAAATGCTGGTGCAATGATAAATGCAGACAGCGTATGCTGTCGGCATTTATCGATGTGCGGCAGACATGATATGCTACATCGTATCATGTTTGTCTGAACTTTAATAAATTTAGCAATGAAACAAACAAAGTTAAGGAGCACCGAACAAGTTAAGAGTTAAAACTAGTACATTTTAAGCATAACCCTGGTGAAACAAGGTAAAGGGTTTAGAGAAATATTGCATAGGCTGACATGTTTCGGCATAACGCTGTACTCTAAGCCTCATGTAAAATAAATATCACACAAGCAACTTAAAACCATTTCTAAACATACTGATTGGTCAAGAGGTACACACCTCCAGTGACTATGATGAATCAGAATCTCCTTATGACGTCAGAACCCTCCTCTCTATATGGGATATTCAGTAGCTATTCGTGTGTACTATTGCACCTCCAACTCCCAGGTGTAGTTGAAAAGTACAAACCAGGAACTAATAGGGGGTTCATACAGTAGTAAAGTGCCAACTTTGGGGCACATACTGCTTGCTTAATGGTAAAGAATACACTTTTGCGATAAGCAAATACGCTTCAATCCACGATAATCATAGTGTTAAATTCTATCACCATGTGCAGTGTTCCAAAGTTGCCATCACATGCAGCCTTTAAAGCCCTGCCGATATACCTGACTAGCTCTTCCTGATCTAACAGTATATTTATGTTTGTATACCTCAAGCCCAATAAAGACTAATTGTCTGGAACAAGCGTTAGTGTCAGGATGGGATTATACATCCCCTAGAGCTATTTATTTTGAATTTAGGATATCATGCCTATATTTATTCTCATAATCTATTAGAAAATGTTTGCCTCTAATGTTTTAATGAACTTAAGGGGCTATAGTTCATCTTGTTTGGTTTTACTCTATATCTAAAACGGGTACTGTCAATACAATAAAAGATAATCTAATGTAATAAAATCTGATATCTTATGTATGTATATTCTTAACAAATACTATATACCCTTGCCTATTCTGATAAGCTTCTTAATATTATAGGGTGTACACTGATCTGTTTACATAGGGTATTCAATTAGCCTTCTGGTATCCTGGTTTTCAACCTGAATATCCAGAAGGCCTCTCTTTCTCCCAATTTCCTGGACCTGTTTTCACCAGACTTGTCTGTGAGCACTCTCTATCAGGTTTCATTTGAAACTACTCACATCCTTATCATGAAATCTGGAAAAATGATTGATGAGTGGTGTGGTGAGTGTTCCTGCCCTGATATCTGCCAAATGCTCTTTGATCCTGACCCTTGCCTCCCTTGTGGAGAGACCCACATATTGGAATCCAAATTATGTACAGGAGATAACATATACAATGTATGTCGACCTGCAGTTTAGACATGTTTTGATCTAAAATGTCTCACCTGTAACTAAAGAATTGAAAGTGCTACCAATTTGTACCTTTGCACAGGCTACACAAGTGAAATGGTTACAGCGGTACATCCCATTTAGTCTGAGCCAGGATGAATTCTCTCCTGCTCTGTTCTTCAGTCTGGTGGAAGTGACTATGTTGCCCACTGTTCTACCTCTTTTGTAAGTGAATCTAATACCTCCCTCCTCAACCCTTTGGAGGCCATCATCTGCTGAAATTAGGGGAAAATGTTTCCTAATAATTTTACAGATTTGTGAGTATTGTTGTGAATATTCTGTAATGAACACAACCTTATCTTTACTGTTGCTTCTAGTTTTGTCTATTTGGCCTCTATCTCTGTTTAGGAGACTCTTCCTGTCTATGGTTTTACTGTTCTCCCGGCCTTCAGGATTGATGACATCTTGTACCCTCTCTCCTTCAGTCTTTGAGTTAGGTCATCAGCTTGTTTTTCGTACTCCACCTCGTTTGTACAATTTCTCTTAAGGCGTATGAATTGACCTTTAGCCACACCATTAAACACTTTCTGGGGGTGGCAACTGGAGGCGTGAAGGAGAGAGTTCCCTGAAATGGGTTTTCGATAGACTTCAGTTTCTATGGTCTCCCCAGGGATGCCCTTCAGTGTCAAATCCAGAAAGTTAATCTCTGATTCATGTGATTTGGAAGTGAAACTGATACCTGCCTCATTCACATTCAGGTAAGCAACAAACTAATTTATATACTCCTCTGTGCCCTTCCAAATGAAAAGCAGGTAATCTATGAAACTTTTATACCAAAGGATGTTCCTTCTGTAGGGGTTTCCTACCCCACAGACGTGGGACAGTGCCCACAAACCCATAAACAGGTTGGCATAGTAGGGGGCAAACTTTGCCCCCATTGCTGTCCCATGTCTCTGGAGGAAGAACTCCCCATCAAATCCAAAATAATTGTGGGTAAGTAAGAACTTGGTGACTCTGATAACAAATTCCACAAACACCTCAACCTCGCCAAAGTTCCTATCCAGAGAAAATGTTGCTGCTTTTAGGCCTTTGTCATGAGGTATTGTGGAACACAGAGAGCGGACATCCACTGTGAGCCACCTGTAGTCCTGTCTCCAATACATATCTGTTAATAAATTCAGGACATGTTTGGTGTCAGACAGATGGCTCCATAAATCTCCCACCAAAGGTTGGAGGATGGCGTCCAACCATTCGGACAAGTGCTCCATAAGGGACCCTATTCCACTGACAAATGGCCTCCCCTGTAAATTTTCTAGGGATTTGTGGATCTTGGGTAAATGATTAAATGTAGGAATAGTAGGATTCTCCACCATTAAAAACATTTTGCTATCCTGATCAATATAGCCCAATTCCACCCCATCATCCACCAGGGAGGCCAATTGTCACCGGAAGGCTCTTGTAGGGTCGCTGTTCAAGGGGATATAGTCTTCCTCGTTTTTCAACTGTCGATGCGCTTCTTTAATGAAGTTGGCCTTATCGGCCACCACCACTGCTCCACCCTTATCTGCGGGTCTTATCACTATATCATCCTTATTTCTAAGGCCCTCTAGAGCCTTTCTTTGTGCTCTGGTAAGATTCAGTGACTTCCCTCTCTCAATTGTATATTGTAATTTCCTGAGGTCTTCTCCAGAGCTAAACCCCTGCTTTGAATTAGGTAAAAGTGTAATTCTAGCTTAAAGGGACATGAAACACAAAAATTTTCTTTCATGATTCAGATAGAAAATACAATTTTAAACAACTTTCCAATTTACTTCTATTATTTTATGTGCTTCCTTCTCTTGTTATCCTTTGCTAAAATGTTTATCTAGGCAAGCTCAGGAGCAGCAGAGAACCTAGGATCTAGCTGTTGATTGGTGACTACATATATGCATCGATTATGATTGGCTCACCCATATGTTCAGTTAGAAACCATTAGTGCATTGCTGCTCCTTCAACAAATAGTACCAAGACAATGAAACAAATTAGATTATATAAGTAAATTAGAAAGTTGTTTAAAATTGTATTCTGTATCTGAATCATGAAATACATTTTTTGGGTTTCATGTCCCTTTAAGAGAAGGGCCTCTCGGTCTCTCTGACCCCTGAGCCGCATCTTCACTCTGGAGAGATTCCAAAGCCTGTACATTGCAATGCTACTGGAAATCTAAATGTGAGGTTTCCCTAGAAACTCTGGGATCCTGGTTCTGTTCATAGGGGATGGCATTGTGTCCCTCATTAAATGACTCACTAGATCGTGAGGAAAATAATTTCTTCAGGGTCAGGTTTCTAATGAGTCCATTGACATCCAATAGGGTTTTAAAGATATTGAAGTCATTTGAAGGAACAAATGTTAGACCCAGACTGAGGACTTAAAATTCTGATTTCAACTGTTCCTGCCTCGAGAGGTTTATTACATTCCTTCTCTGTACCGTCCCCTTCTCTGGCCTCTCCTGAGTGGGTATCGATTTTGTTCTTTCTGCTGATATTGATCTTCCTTTACTTGGAATTGGGTCTTAGGTTTCCTCCTCCCCCCCCTTTCAGGGGCCTTTTGGGGAAGATGAAAAACCTGTGATTTTTCCACATCACTTGTCAATCTGGGTCCGCCTCTATCCAGTTCAGGATCCTCTCTGTAATTTGAGGTTTGGCGTGATGCTTGCTGTATATTATTTAGAATAGGGGGTAATCTATTAGCTCCCTCCTTTGGTATGACTGTTTGTTCTGTTGCTTCTTTTTTGCCTGTGGTCCAGCCACTCTGTGGTTGTTGGTCCTCTCCACTGGATGCTGACCCCTCGTCACAGGACTCACCTTCGCTTTCAAAGAAGTTCACACTTCTCCCCCTATTCCTACTGTGTCTATTGCCCCCTTTTCGTCTATTTGACTGGAAAAACTCGTTATTTTGTTCTTTCCTCTGTACATAGCGATCCTTCCTATTCCACACATAAACCTTGTTTTGGTCATAATCCATTTGATCATGGATATACTTTGTGTGTTTTATTTCCAATAGTAGTGTTTTTGCTTCAGCTACCACTTCTTGTAGTGTTTTGTGTGTTATTTAATTCATCCTGTACCGTTTTGATATTCAAGGCTATGTCTTCAAGCGCTTTTTTCTTGAAATCTACTATTAATAAAATGAGTTTCAGGGAACAATCTGTTAAGTGCCGGTTCCAAAGCTCAATAAATTGCTTGTCTTCGGCAACAAATGTGGGAAACTTATTGAGTCTTAAGCCCCTTGGTATGATGCCCAGTTCATGTTATTTTTGCAGGGTTTTGAAATCCCATTTTAATTTATTCTCTTTTACTAGGAGGAATTCCATCTCCTCGAAGAGTGCAATCAAACTAAAATTGCTCTTATCTGTAGAGAATACTAAATTACAATAATCCGGAGTCTCTCTCCTGTGCTGTTCTTAGAGAGAAGGGAACTGAGCTACCCTCTGTTTCACCTTCTAACATGTTTCCTGCAGGGGAATTATTAGGTACTAGTCCTAAAGCCCGTTCACACAGGCCATTTTTTGCAGTACAGCGGTCCCACCCCTTGTGCTCTCTCCCTCTCCCTCTCTTTTGCTCTCTCTTTCTCTCCCCCCTCTCTTTTGCTCTCTCTTCGCCCCCTCTCTTTGAGCTTTCTATCTCCCCCTCTCTTTTGAGCTCTCTCTCCCCCCTCTATTTTGCGCTCTCTTCCCCTCTCTTTTGCGCTCTCTCCCCCTATCTTTTGCGCTCTCTTTCCACCCTCTCTTTTGCTCTCTCTCTCCCCCCTCTCTTTTGAGCTCTCTCTCTCCCCCCTCTCTTTTGTGCTGTCTTCCCCTCTCTTTTGCTCTCTATCTCTCCCCCCTCTCTTTTGCGCTCTCTCCCCCTCTCTTTTGTGCTCTCTCCCCCTATCTTTTGCGCTCTCTCCCCCATCTCTTTTGCGCTCTCTCTCCCTCATCTCTTTTGCGCTCTCTCTCCCCCCTCTCTTTTACGCTTTCTCTCCCCCTCTCTTTTGCGCTCTCTCTCCCCTCTCTTTTGCGCTCTCTCTCCCCTCTTTTGCACTCTCTCTCCCCCCTCTCTTTTGCGCTCTCCTCTCTCCCCCTCTCTTTTGTGCTCTCTCTCCCCCTCTCTTTTGCGCTCTCTCTCCCACCCCTCTCTTTTGCGCTCTTCCCCCCTCTCTTTGCTGTCTCTCTCCCCCTCTCTCTTTTGCTGTCTCTCTCCCCCTCTCTCTTTTGCTGTCTCTCTCCCCCCTCTTTTGCTGTCTCTCTCCCCCTCTCTCTTTGCTGTCTCTCTCCCCCTCTCTCGTTTGCTGTCTCTCTCTCCCTCTCTCTCTATCCCCTCTTCTGCTCTCTCTATTCACCCTCTTCTGTTCTCTCTCCCCCTCTCTTTTTAGCTCTCTCTCTCCCCTCTCTCTCCCCTCTCCTCTATGTCCTCTCCCCTCTCTATCTCTCTCCCCTCTCTATTCTCTCTATCTCTCTCCCTTCTATCGAGCAACCGTGCCAGGCCATGCCCCTTCACGCCCGGCCACGCCCCCTTCACAGCACATTCACACCCGACCACTCTTCTCTCCTCTCTCTTTAGCGCTCCCTCCTCGTCTTTTGCGCTCTTCTCCCCCGTCTCTTTTGCGCTCTCTCTTCCCCCTCTCTTTTGCGCTCTCTCTCCACCCCTCTCTTTTGCGCTCTCTCTTCCCCCTTTCTTTTTGCACTCTTCCCACCTCTCATTTGCACGCGCTCTCCCCCCTCATTGGCGCTCTCTCTTCCCCCCCTCTCTTTGTGCTGTCTTCGCTCCCCCTCTCTCTTTTGCTGTCTCTCTCCTCCCTCTCTTTTGCTGTCTCTCTCCCCCCTCTCTTTTGCTGGTCTCTCTCCACCTCTCTCTTTTGCTGTCTCTCTCCTCCCTCTCTTTTGCTTGTCTCTCTCCCCCCTCTCTTTTGCTGTCTCTCTCCCCCTCTCTCTTTTGCTGTCTCTCTCCCCCTTCACTTTTGCTGTCTCTCTCCCCCCTCTCTTTTGCTGTCCTCTCCTCCTCTCTCTTTTGCTGTCTCTCTCCCCCCATCTTTTGCTGTCTCTCTCCCCCTTCTCTTTTGCTGTCTCTCTCCCCCCTCTCTCTTTTGGCTGTCTCTCTCTCCCTCTCTCTCTATCCCCCTCTTCTGCTCTCTCTATTCACCCTCTTCTGTTCTCTCTCCCCCTCTCTTTTTAGCTCTCTCCCCTCTCTCTCCCCCTCTCCTCTCTCTATCTCCCCTCTCTATCTCTCTCCCCTCTCTATCTCTCTATCTCTCTCCCTTCTATCGAGCAACCGTGCCAGGCCATGCCCCTTCACGCCCGGCCACGCCCCCTTCACAGACATTCACACCCGACCACTCTCTCTCTCCTCTCTCTTTAGCGCTCTCTCCTCTCTTTTGCGCTCTTTCTCCCCCCTCTCTTTTGCGCTCTCTCTCCCCTCTCCTTTTGCGCTCTCTCTCCACCCCTCTCTTTTGCGCTCTCTCTCCCCCTTTCTTTTGCACTCTTCCCCACCTCTCATTTGCACTCTCTCTCCCCCTCATTGCGCTCTCTCTTCCCCCCCTCTCTTTTGCTGTCTCTCTCCCCCTCTCTCTTTTGCTGTCTCTCTCCTCCCTCTCTTTTGCTGTCTCTCTCCCCCCTCTCTTCTTTTGCTGTCTCCTCTCACCTCTCTCTTTGCTGGTCTCTCTCCTCCCTCTCTTTTGCTGTCTCTCTCCCCCCTCTCTTTTGCTGTCTCTTCCCCGCTCCTCTTTTGCTGTCTCTCTCCCTCCTTCACTTTTGCTTGTCTCCTCTCCCCCCTCTCTTTTGCTGTCTCTCTCCCCCTCTCTCTTTTGCTGTCTCTCCTCCCCCCTCTCTTTTGCTGTCTCTCTCCCCCTTCTCTTTTGCTGTCTCTCCCCCCTCTCTCTTTTGCTGTCTCTCTCTCCCTCTCTCTATCCCCCTCTTCTGCTCTCTCTATTCACCCTCTTCTGTTCTCTCTCCCCCTCTCTTTTTAGCTCTCTCTCTCCCCTCTCCTCTATGTCTCTCCCCTCTCTATCTCTCCCCCTTCTCTATCTCTCCTATGCTCATCCCTTCTATCGCGCAAAAACGTGCCCGGCCATGCCCCCTTCATGCCTGGCCTACGCCCCTTCACAGACATTCACATTCGACCATGCCCCCTTCATTGCCAGCCACGCCCACTGCTCATTGCCCCGGCCGATGCCCACTTCTGCCGCAGATCAGCTAGGGACTCAAAGGCCAGGTGTGTTGTCCTTAGTGCTGTCTCTACTGCGCATGACTGCTTCGGACAAACACACTGCCTTTTATTATTATAGTACTAGTCCGAAAGCCCATTCACACAGGCCGATTTTTGGCAGTACAAGCGGTCCCACGACCTTGCCGCTCCTCGTCCCTCCCCCTCTATTGTGCTCGCTATCATCTCTCCCACCATCTCTTTGCTCTCTTTCGCCCCCTCTCTGTTGAACTCTCTCTCTTCCGCCCTCTCTTTGTGCTCTCTCCCCCCTTCTCCCTTTGCACTTCTCTTCTTCCCCCCTCTCTTTGTGCGCTCTCTCTCTTCCCCCTCTCTTTTGCGGCTCACTCATCCCTCCCCTCCTCTATTTTGCCTCGTCCGGCCTTCTCCCCCTCGCTTTGCTCTCTCTCTCCCCCTCTCTTTGCGCGTCATCTTCTCCCCCATCTCGTTTGCGCATCTTCTCTCTCCCATCTCATTTGCGCTCTCTCTCCCCCCTCGCTCCTCTCCCTCCCTCCTCGTCTCTCCATCACCTCGCTCCACCCCCTCGGCTCTCTCTCCCTCCCTTCTCTCTCTCTCTCTCCCCCCTCCTCTCTCTTTCCCCCCTCCTCTCTCTCTCTCCCCCCCTCCTCTCTCCCACTCTCCCTCCCCTCCTCTCTCTCTCCCCCCTCTCTCTCCCCACCCCCTCCTCTCTCTCGTCCCCCTCCTCTCTCCCCCCCTCTCTCTCTCCCCCCCATCCTCACTCTCCCCCCCTCCTCTCTCTTTCCCTCCCTCCTCTCTCTCTCCCCCTCCTCTCTCTCTCTCTCTCTCCCCTCCTCTCCTCTCTCTCTCCCCTCCTCTCTCTCTCCCCTCTCTCTTTTGTGCTCTCTCTCTCTCCCTCTTTTGCTCTCTCTCCCCCTCTCTTTTGTGCTCTCTCTTCCCCTCTCTTTTGCGCTCTCCCCCCCTCTCTTTTACTCTCTCTCCTCCCTCTCTTTGTGCTTCTCCCCCCTCTTTTGCTCTCTCTCTCCCCCCCTCTCTTTTACGCTCTCTCTCTCCCCCTCTCTTTTGCGCTCACTCCCCCTCTCTTCGCGCTCTCCCCCCCTCTCTTTTGCTCTCTCTCTCTCTCTCCCCATCTCTTTTGTGCTCTCCCCCCTCTCCTCCTCTCTCTCCCCTCCTCTCTCTCTCCACCTCCCTCCTCTCTCTCCCCTCCCTCTCTCCCCCTCTCTCTCTCCCCTCTCTCTCCCCTCCTCCCCCTCTAATCTCTCCCCCCTCTCCTCCCTCACCCTCTCCTCTCTCTCCCCCCCCTCTCCTCTCTCTGTCTCTACCCTCCCCTCTCCTCTCTCTCTCCCCCCCCTCTCCTCTCTCTCTCCCCCCCTCATCCTCTCTCTCCCCCCCTCTCCTCTCTCTCCCCCCTCTTCTCTCTCTCTCCCCCCTCCTCTCTCCCCCTCTTCTCTCTCTCTCCCCCTCCTTTCTCTCCCCTCCTCTCTGTCTCTCTACTCTTTCTGTCTCGTGACCGTGCCGGGCCACTCCCCCCTTCACAACTGACCATGCCCCTTTTCACAGCCATTTCACACCGGCCACGCCCCCGTCGTGTTGGTCACGGCCCCCGCTCACGTCTGGCCACGCCCACTTCTGCCGCAGATTAGATCAGCTAGGGAGTAGGACTCAAAGGCTAGGTGTGTTTGTCCTCGTGCTGTCTCTACTCGCGCATGACAGCTTCGGACAAACACACTTGGCTCTTTTATATAATAGGATAGGGAGATCTGAAGAGCTGGCCCACTGGCTCTTAGCTAAATAGCTTTGGAGAAAAAAAAAAGTACCAAGAATGGGAATGTGATCTCTCTAATGTCCCGGTTCAAATGAGCATATGTGGATATTCCTGCACAAATGATCATGCATACATGTAATCACTGTTCTGCGGTATTAAACTGTGATGTCTCATTAGTTCCTTTGCACCTATGTATGTAAATGGTCAGTTTTCGTAAAAATCTACTTGCTTTAATTAATTGGTGTTAAACTGTATTCCACCTTAAGCACAATCTGTGTTTCCCAGGTTATCCAAAACACCTTCCCTCGTGTTTGGAAACGAACCACCCTTGATGAACTATAGCCCCTTAAGTACATTAAAATATTAAAGGCAACATTTTCTACACAATAGATTATGAGAATAAATATAGGCATGATATCCTAAATTCAAAATAAATAGCTCTAGGGGACGTATAATCCCATCCTGACACTACGCTTGTTCCAGACAATTAGGGGGATATTTATCCAAAGGTCTGTCGGACCTGATCCAACAGAGCGGATCAGGTCCGACAGACCTCGCTGAATGCGGGAGAGCAATACGCTCTCACTATTCAGCATTTGCACCAGCAACTCTTGTGAACTGCTGGGTGCAACGCCGCCCCCCCTGCAGATTAAGCAGGGGTTGTCAATCAACCCGATCATACTCGATCGGGTTGAATTGTGGCGATGTCTGTCCGCCTGCTCAGAGCAGGCGACAGGTTATGGAGCAGCGATCTTGAGACCGTTGCTTCATAACTGCTGTTTTCTGGAGAGTCTGAAGACCTCACCCAGAAACACGGGCCCTCAAGCTCCATCCGGAGCTTGAATAAATGGGCCTCATAGTCTTTATTGGGCTTGAGGTATACAAACATAAATATACTGTTAGATCAGGAAGAACTAGTCAGGTGTATCGGCAGGGCTTTAAAGGCTGCATGTGATGGCAACTTTGGAAAACTGCACATGGTGATAGAATTTAACACTATGATTATCGTGGATTGAGGCGTATTTGCTTATTGCAAAAGTGTATTCTTTACCATTAAGCAGTATGTGCCCAAAGTTGGCACTTTACTACTGTATGAACCCCCTATTAGTTCCTGGTTCATACTTTTCAACTACACCTAGGAGTTGGAGGTGCAATAGTACACACGAATAGTCACTGAATATCCCATATAGAGAGGAGGGTTCTGACGTCATAAGGAAATTCCTGATTGGTCATAGTCACTGGAGGTGTGTACCTCTTGACCAATCAGTATGTTTAAGAAATGGTTTTAAGTTGCTTGTGTGATATTTATTTTACATGAGGCTTAGAGTACAGCGTTATGCCGAAACATGTCAGCCTATGCAATATTTCTCTAAACCCTTTACCTTGTTTCACCAGGGTTATGCTTAACCTGTTCGTTTTTAAACGTAATCAAATAAAATTTACTCGTTTTAACCCTTAACTTGTTTGGTGCTCCTTAACTTGTTTGTTTCATCTGCTATATATTTGGGGCCAGAGTGCAGCACGATACACATCATAATAGGACCACGCATCAGGAAACTTTGGACAAGCTCAGCTGTCCTCCACATCTCTCCTTCACTCTACAGGGTAAACCAGTGAGTAACTTGTATACTCTGTTTAAGGTGTGTTTATGTGACAGGATACATGCTACTGAATATAAGTGGTTTACATGCTAGCCTGCAATCTTTTTCCAAACACAGGGGAAGGTGTTTGGATAACCTGGGAAACACAGGACTGTGCTTAAAGGTGGAATACAGTTTAACACCCACTTAATTAAAGCAAGTGGATTTTTTACAAAAACTGACCATTTACATCATAGGGCCCAAAGGAACTAATGAGACATGATGTTATCACAGTTTTAATTACTCTTTGCATGATATCTGCAGAACCAGTGATTACATGTATGCATGAACATTTGTGCAGGAATATCCACATATGCTCATTTGCCCGGGACATTTGAGAGATCACATTCCCATTCTTGGTTCTTTTTTTTTTTTTAATAAATGTACCCCATTGACTGAACTGAAACTGAAAGCTGTTCTAGCTGTTCTATCAATCACAGTGCCTGATCAAATGATTGATACTTGCCTGCACAGCATGTTTATAGTGTTATTACCATCACCTATTTTGGGTAGGACAGATAGTGTAACAGTCTGTACTTGCCCTGCTTCATTTTGGAGACTACTACTGTAAAATTACCAATGTTTCTAAGGTGGTGGAGGATCTAAAAGGGCCTGCAATTCTGGCTAAAAGTTCTTCTTTCTCAATTTTCTTTCTGACTTCCTCTAAATATTGATATGCATTTAACAAGTTACACTATCTACCTGGCCTAATTTCTTTCTCCATCATTATGTGGAACCCATTTGTGAATGAATTTGTCTTTAGCTACTGTACTGTTATTTTGCAATATCGCTATTAATGTGGGCAGTTTTAATGCTGCATATGAACCTGTTTGTTTGAACCTGTTCATAAGGGCCCTTGTCTATTTTGTTTGCCTCAAAGTGGGTTTATTATGATTTTGGCAATCTGGTGTAATTGGTTTTGCAATATAGGCAGATGTTTCTAAAACTGCAGTGCTGGCATCCACATTTTTTGGCATTGTAGGCCCAGTTAATCTTGGTGCTTTGTTCACTAGCACCCAATGATGTGTTTTTAAATGTTGTCCCTGATTTGCTTCAGCAGCCACGTCCATATACCCACCTGCCTGTGACCAAGGTTTTTTTACGCTTGCTTTCCCCAGTTTCTTACAAAACGCCACATGACACTACTTCCAAGCTGGCCTCCTTTATGGTGTAAATTTCCATCATTATGTGCATGGAGTTTTCTTGTTGCAGACTTTCTATGAGGTAGCATGCTGTGTTAATCATAAAACCTTTAAGCCATTGTGTTATGTCCCTTTGTGGTGTTTCTTTCTTACTCTGGCCCTTATTATCTGCCATCTCCTTTGCTTTAATCACTTCCCTAGTTAACATGAAAACATCAATATATTTCCCTGTCCTAGCCTTTTTGTTTTTGCCTTTTGGTGAGCCCATAAGGGATTTATCACAACTGGAATGAAACCCAATGGAACCATCTCACTTCTCCCCTTTATTGCCCGTGTCTCCAGCAGAACGACCTGTAGGCCTCTGCCCCTCCCCCTCTGTTGTACTCTACTTAGTTGTTTTTGTCAGCTTCTTAAGGTTTTGTAAAAACCTAAATATCTTTCTATTGGTGGATTCACCTTCGTCCTCTGAATCAGTGTCAAACTTTATGACACAACTTTGGTTAGCTCACTAGTTCCAGAGGCTGTGTGTGGTGGCTCTGTTGAATGCTCTGCACCTCCTTTGGTTATTGGTTCTATCTGCGTTTTCAGGTCACTCTTCAGTGCTTGTAGACCTTTAAACAGCTGGTTGCTTTCCAAAGATGGTTAGTTGTATCCTGCTCACCAGTTGTTGGCAGCAGGGAGGGGAGGCATGAGGTCCATGGCCTAAGTAGGGGGAATAACCAAAAGAGAAGGGAAGTGGGAGGCACAGTAATTATACCCGTTAGGGCCTAGGGACTCAGGGCCCTCATCTGATGAAAACTGCATGATATCAGTGGAAGATAATGGACAAGGAGAAGGGTGGTAGTGTTTTTGGTGGGGAATCAGAATGAAAACCCAAGGGATATACCCTGTATCCTTCTCTTCGCAGTCTGTGTGTCAAACTCAGCACTGTGCTGGCCTTCCTCTCCCTGGGTAAGTTGATTGCTTCCATGCTGGAGAAGCTTTGAAGGCATCTGGAACATGTTGCTGCATTTAATCTGTCTAGTCCTTTTTTGCGGCTGTAAGAGGTAAGAAATGAAAAGATCAATTCTGCAGCCCCTACCCAGTTTAACTTCTTATGGCCCGCCTTCACCCCTGCCTTCTTGCTTTCTATTGGTTCTTACCTGTGGCCCCGCTCCTCCCTGTCCAGACAAGGGGAGCTGCCCAGCCCCAAGCATACTTCATGTGTAGAAAATGTATTTTTTTTACAGTCGCTATTGCTAACTCTGCATAGTTAAATGTCTGGCCTGAAGCCCATATTGTAGGTCTGCTTTCTATTTAGCATGCCCTTTCTCCGATTCATCCATCACTCCTCTAGTTTTCTCATTTGCAACACGCACAGTGTCTCCTCTTTATCTGGTTACTCCTTTCATTTGTTGAACCAATAAATATTTTTTTCAGTATTTTATGCAAATTTGGGGGTTTATTTTGCTTTGTTTTGCTTTTTTTTTCTTGTTAGGGAATTTGATGTAGAATTTCTAAAATGTATTCACTGGCCCAGCAAATAAAAAAACAAAACACACTGCGACCACCTATGTTAAAAAAGTTTATTATTACTTTATAACTACTATGCACATTTATAAAGATTAATATATAGTCTAATAATTATAAAAAAGCTTGTTTATTATTGTAGCATTAATGTTCATAGACGCATTTTCATTACATTACAGATACTCTGCTTCATTGCTTCATTATTGCATAACCCTGTTTGAAAAAAATAAATAGACTAAGGGTTCTTTGCCTCAACCTTGCATAGTAGAAGAATTAGGGTTAATCATAGTAGGATTGGCAGGAGAGCCTATTTAAGTTAGAGGACAGTGGAAGTGACATCACATTAAGGATGGAACATACAAGGGGAACCTCACCCCTCCCCCTTTTCCTAATGGTTATTTAACCCCTTCGCAACCGGGAATTCCAGAGAAAAACATGCCCAGAGTATTGGAGAATTTTTTGCATTTTTGCTATCCCTTTGTTTAAACAAAAATGTAGCCTTTGTTTTTTTTTTATTTATCTATGAAAACTATATATATTTTTTGCATAAATAGCTTTCAGTGGAACTGTCAACTAGCTATTTATTCACAGAATTAAGACATTGGGCCCCCATGCACTAAGCTGTCAACTTGCTGTCTGCATGTAATTCTTATCGAAGTTACAGATTCCAATGTACAAAGTCGTCAACCATTCAAAAAGTACTGTGAAATACAGTAAATGAAATAGGCGAACGGACAAATCCATGCGTGTTCGTTCGCTCTTCTTTATTATGCTGACATGCTATTGAACACCTTTTATAATGGTATCAAATATTATCAAGAGTTCAATTACTTTATTAGTGTCTACTTCTGTGTCAAATTAGTAGATTAACATCCATGACTTCTTTGTAGGCGGAGACAATAGCAATCAATGGGGTTTCACGGACAGGCGCCAAAATGATTTCTACTTGCTAAATAAAAGTGCAACTTGTACTGGTATCACAATTAGAACATAACTTACTTGGTAGTTGACAATTCAATAATGGAGAGGAAAAAAGAGAGAAAAAGAAAGAGAGAGAAAAAAAATGTGTGACTGAGTGCCTAATGGTCGAAAGCTCTCTGCTCAGGTGAGAT